>NC_133617.1:726177694-726305194 GCF_048593235.1 Sminthopsis crassicaudata
AACAATGAATAAGTAAGGCACATTGTATTTGGGAATCAAAATTAGATATTTCGGTTCCAAATTAATTTTTAAAATTTCTACAATTCATTTGAAATTTCCTTGACTGTTGTTAGGTGCAAGTCAAAATATAGGCTCAGAGGGACACAAAGAGAGAAATAAAAATGTCCTTCTCTCAATGAACTAAATTTTAACCTTAAAATAAGCATATTTATTGACAAAAAGTAAATAAAAAGAATAGAAAGTCATTTGTAGAGCCAGAGGGCTCTAATGTGTGGGAGGTCTGTAGGAGATTGTTCAGATCATGAGCTTCCTCAAAAACTATCAGAATTAAGGTAGAGGACATTCCAGGTATGTGTGGGGGAAAGCCTGCATAGAGGTGCTGAGAGGGGGTGTTGGGAGTCAGGTTTGAGGAACAGAGTAGATTTCTTTGACTGCAATGTAGAGGAGTAATATGAAGTAAGATTTGAATGGTGAGTGGAAAGTATATCGTTGTTGTTTGATCAATTCAAACCCCATGTGGGATTTCTTGGCCACAATATTGGAGTCAGTTTACCATTTTCTTTTCCAGCTCATTTTACAGATTGAGAACACAGAGATAAATAGGATTAAATGATTTATAACTAATATGTGTCTGAGGCAGATTTAGACTTGTTCTTTACAACTTCAGACTTAGTATCTGTCCATTGCTCCACTTAACTGCCCAGGCATATTGTAATGGGTTTAAAATTCAGGGAGGGGATACATACTTATATACATATGTGTGTGTGTGTGTGTGTGTGTGTGTGTGTGTGTGTATTTGTGTATTTGTGTTTATTATCTATCTATCTATCTAGGAAGCTATTGATTGATAAATAGGGGAGTAAGGGATGTGTTCAGATCTGGGTTTAAGGAACTCATTTTCCCACTACACCATGGTTTATAAAGAACCTTAATGCTAAGGATAAATTATAGAGACTTTTTCGATCAAATAATTTGGATGTGGACCTATAGCCAACAGGGAATCATTTTAGAGTTCTGGAACTCTAATGATGAAAATGTTGTTTTAGGAATTAATTTAGAATTCACATGCAGCACAAATTGGTAAAGGGAAAAATTGGGGGTAGGGTCAAATTATAAACTGATGTTCTAAGTATGATAGGTATGAAAATATCATAGAGATAGAAGAAAAAGTTGTGCACATAGTCAGAAGACCTGAGTTTGAATGTTGTGGGACAGTGAGCAAATCACTAGTCTTCTCTAAATTTGTTTTCTCATGCATAAAATGGGGATAATAGTATTTAGGCAACCTTACTCCTAGGACTCTTGAAGGGAAAAGAACTTTATAAACTCTAAACCCTTACTAACAAGGGAGTTGATGGTAGAAATGGAGATCAAAACTCTGAGCTGTGCTCCCTGTGCATTATTGGGATCAGAAATAAAGCCATAGCTACAGATGGCCTGTTCAGGATTCAGAGGTAGCAAGAGAAAACACTTGCATTAGTATTTTTTTGGGGGGGGGGCAATTGGGATTAAGCAGCTTGCTCAGTGTCACATAGCAAGTATTTGAGGTTGAATTTGAATTCAGGTCCTAACTCCAGTCCAATACTCTGTCCACTGCACCACCTAGCTGCTTGCAGGATCCAAGGGTGGAAAGGGAGACCTCTAACCCTAGTACTTTTTATGCAAGTAAAATCCTTCATAGGTAGGGTCACCCAGGTAGTAAAACAAAGTGGGGATTTGGAACTAGGTTTTCTGGCTCCAAATACAGGGTATCCAAACCAGTCAGCTCTCATATTAGAATTGGGAGATAGAAGTAGTTCTTGGACATCTAAGTCCAATAAGAATTGAAGAGACAGTGGACAGAAGCATATGGAAAATGGGGCTGAGGCTTAGCAACTCTTTGTGATTCTGGACAAGTCAATTTCCCAAGTAACTTCCTATAATTATAGATGCAGAGCAGTTGGCAATCTCATTGATTTCTTGGAAAGGAATTGGGTACACAGTGGTTAAAGCTTTGGATCTGGATTCAGGAAGAACTGCACAAGAGTCCAGCTCAGACACAAACCTCAGTTTTCTCTTTTGTATTTGGAGATAATAATAGCATTGACCTTCCAGGGTTGTGTTGAAAGATCAAATAAAATATTTTAAGTACTTTAAAAACCTGTTCTTATTTTTATTATTAGATTCGAATCTACATATTGGGCATCTTAGGGTTTGTGTGTATATGCATGACCATAGGAGTGTGTGTGTGAGAGAGAGAGACTGTGAGAGAAAAAAGGAGAGAAAGAAGGAGGAAAAGAAAGAGAGGGAGGAAAAGAGAGAGAGGGAGGAAAAGAGAGAGAGAGAGGAAAAGAGAGAGAGGGAGAAAAAGAGAGAGAGGGAGGAAAAGAGAGAGAGAGGAAAGAAAAAAGAGAAAGGAAAGAAAAGAGAGAAAGAGAGAGAGGGAGGAAGAGAGAGAGATTGAGAATTGAGAAAAATTTTTAAAATCATTCTCCAATGAAAATTCTGAAAGAGCAGCTTGCTTCTTCAACAAGAATGGCTAGATACAGATACATCGGCACAGGTGGCCCAGGCAAATTTTCCATTTCACAGAGAATTTCCCCTGCCTGTTCTGTCAACCTGCTGTGCCATGTTCCGATCTGTTCTACAAAAAGGCAGCAGCAAACTTGGGAGTTTCGAAAAAGGCAGCAAATGTTGCTGCTGTCACCTGCAAGTATTCAGGAAACATAGGAGAATCATTCCAGTTATGCAGAGAGGAACGTCTCCAAGGATCAGGTTGTTTCCTTCTTCATGCATCAGTCGCACACAGATAGAAAAATGTCTCCTGAGGACCCATTGACTGAGAGCAAATACGAAACCCATTCTTGAATGAATGGATCCCTGAGATCATCAGTGGTTATATTTTTAATGCTGTTGGAGGTCCAAACCACTATTCTATCATACTTTTGAAATTTAAACATTTCACCATCAAGAGACAGTTTTCTATGGAAGCCTTGACATCTTGTGTTGTTAAAGTCCTGTTGGGGATAATCCTGGTGAGATGTTGGGTTAGAGGACAGCATTTGTGGGAAATTGATGAACAGGCTATTGGTAAAAAGCCATGAAAGCATGATAAGGCAAGTGAAGAACACAACATTGACAAGATATTTTTCACAATGAAAAACCAGACACAAAGTGGAGAATATATGATTCATACTAGTTGTACGTGGACCCTTCAATTTGCCAAATAATCATAATGTCATTACCAGGTATGTCAAAAGTATTGAAGACAAACAGGGCAATTTCTAATTGATTTAGATTTGAACTTTAAAACAAAGAGAACCTCCAAATTGAGATCAAAACTCCATTTGAGTTATTTATTATTATGATGTTGTAGAAGCTCATAAACCTCTTTGAGTTACTTTTTAATATGATGTTGAGGAAGCTAAAAGGTTCAGTGTATAAAGCACTTGGATTGGAGTCAGGAAAATTGGGCTTAAATATGGATTGTTATATGTAGCAGCACACTGGGCTAGTCATTTAAACTGTTTGCCTCAGTTTTCTCTACTATAGGATGGGAATTATAATACCAGTTACCTTGAAGGATTCTTGTGAGGTTCAAATGAAATAATATTTGGAAAATAAGTGCTTAGCAAATTGCCTGGATCATAGTAGGCATTATAGAGAAAGACTTATTTCCCTCTTTTTCATAAATGTCATGGTGTACTTGGTTATTTTCCTCTTAATTTTTAGGCATCTTAAATTTAACTGAGAGAAATTAATATTTCAGCTTGGTTTTAAAGGAGATAATATTTGTTGAGTGCTTCGCAAATATTAAAGCAATATCTCAATGTTATTGTAATTGTTACTTTCCCTCTTCCTTTTCTTCTTTCTTTTCCTATAATTGTTGTTTAGTGATGTCAAACTTTCTGTAACCCCATTTGGGGTTTTCTTGGCAAAAAGACGGGAATGGTTTGTAATTTCCTACTCCAGCTCATTTTACAGATGAGGAAACTGAGGCAAATAGGTTTAAGTGAATTGCCTAGGATCACACAGCTGAAATATCAATTAAACTTAGGAAGATGAGTCTTCCGAACTCCAAACCTGGAATCCTTATCAGATTCATCACCTAGCTGCTACCATGAAGTAATGAAAAACAAATGGGCAAAACCAAGAGAACATTATATACAGTAACAGCAATATTATTTTAAAATCAACTTTGAACGATTGGATTATTTGGCTATTATAAATATCAAATTAGCTATGAAAGACATGAAGAAAGACACTACCTGTATCCAGAGAGAGAACTGATTATAAATATAGAGAGAATAATTTTACATATAATATATGTGTGTGTATATTGGTAGCCACCTCTAAAGCATGTGGGGGAAGGGAAGAAAAAATAAATTTACACGATAATTTTGTTGTATATTTGAAAGGAATTGCAATTTGTACATAGCAAAAAAGAAAGAAGAAACAAAAGTATACCTTTTTTTCTTATCTGCTCTTTTAAACAGGAATTCTCATTTCATTTTTCCCACTTTTTTATTTCAAATTTAACAAGTACCAAATAAAATGAGCATTTCCATATACATTTTAGAATAGAAGAAGATTGTCCTTGAAACTGTGAATCTATATTATATAGAGCTTGCTTTTCTTTTTAAGCATATAATAGATTCAAAATGTAATTTTCAAACCTGTCCTACTTTTCTGTGATTCCTTCTGAGCTTCCTTCTATTATTTTTTCTTTTTTGAAGAGAGAGGTCCCCAGTTTCCCCTTCCCTTCTACTTTTTCCAGTAAAAGGGCAAAATCTTCATAACTTGTTCCCTATACCTTTCATATTTTCTTCTATCATACATTCCCCTCTCCCCGCTACAAATTCTCTGAAGTCCAGACAGCTTGCCTCTTCACTGTTCACCCAATAAGATATTCCTCAAGACTTTGGGCATTTTCACTGGTAGTCCCTAATATTAAGAATATTGTTCCTCTTCATCTCTGCCTACTGATTTCTCTTGCTTTTTTCAAGTCCCAACTAAAATACCTTTCTATAGGAAGCACTTTCTGATTCCCTATAATTCCTGTGATATCTCTCTGGGGAGCATTTTCTGTTTATTCTCTCTATGGCTTGTTTGTATGTAGTTATTCACATGTCTTCTCTATTAGAAGCTGAGTTCCCTGAAAATAGGAATTATCTTTTGTTTATATTTGTATTCCCAAGTCCTTAGAACAGAATAGTACTTAGAAAAGTGCCTTAGAATATATTAGGCACTATTTAAACACCTATAAACACCTAAAATAGTTGCTATTTAATGAATATTTATTGATTGACAGAGAATTTGCCTAGTTGAGCAAAACAAATTCTGCATTGACAATGTCAGTGTCAAAAATATATGTTGATCACTTCTCTGTCTAGGAGTGGGTAGCTTGCCTTGTTATTGATCTTCTTGATCATAGTTGGTCATTATTCACAAGATGGATAGGTTTCACCTAGTAAGGAATAAGGACCTTGATTAATGGCCTAGCCTTATTTCATTTCAATTGCAAGATATCTTCTAAATTTCTAATATTCAAAAAGAAAAAAAAACAGAGCTGGAGGTTAGGGAGTAAGGGAAAAGAAAGCTTTATTTATATAACTGAGAACTTCACCATAACATTCAATTATCTTCATTGCTTTCCCCTGATGCTTGGTATGATTCCTTGACCAGGAGCCATACCCTGATGATTCATGTCACCCACTATCTTGAATGTTTCTGCTTCTGACCCTTAGCTCAATGGGGCTCATTCTAAGTTTGACTTCAAATTGGTGGTGTTGGTGCTAGTGTCTTATACCTCCATTAGGCTGATCATGTTCAAGAACCAATGATAAAAACATAAAGCAGGGAACAGAGGCTTCAAGAAGTTTGTAATCCTTGGCCACTCCTTGGAAGCTTCACTTTACTCCTTCATGTCAGCAAAATGTTAAGTACTCTGAAGAAGGAGCTAATTGAGCTGCTCCAAAGATGTGAAGCAGATTTAAAAGGTACATGCTTTATGATCAACTGGATTATTCTGCTTCAGAGAATGGGATACAACCAAGTTTTTATCATTTGCAGGAATGGGAAATTGGAATTCCTTGACAATCCCAAATCTAACTTTAACAGTGAAGACCTATCT
Organism: Sminthopsis crassicaudata; assembly: GCF_048593235.1. Lineage (NCBI taxonomy): Eukaryota > Metazoa > Chordata > Mammalia > Dasyuromorphia > Dasyuridae > Sminthopsis > Sminthopsis crassicaudata. The sequence goes on from NC_133617.1 coordinate 726,183,807, forward strand.
AGAAAGGTATTTTATGCTAATAGGAGCCCAGAAAAAAATCACAAGTCATACAATTCCAGAAGACTGAAGATATAGAGGGCCTGAACTTTGAAAAGGTATACTTGAATCTAGGTCAGCATGGTGCTTATAGTTAAGCACCTACTCAATGGGAGATAATGGTTCTCTATGGTGATGTAATGGTTGGGCAAGCTCAATATATTGTGGTGATGTAATTGTACTGAGGTATTTAAGGAAGTCTCAGCCACAGACACAGAGAAGACTTCAGGCTCCAGACTTTAGATGCCAGATTCCATGTTTTACCAGCCTTGTGGTGACCGTCTTGTCTCCTTCACTCCCCCACTAAGACCAAAGACTCAGACTGATCCCAAGGTCCTCCAGAGGACTAGTCCGGACATTATATGAAAATGGAGAACACTTTATTTCCTGAGTCATGATGGACTCAAGATTTAGAATGAGGGAACATCATCTGAATTCATCTGAATGTGCATATTTATTTTTAGGATTTTCTTCCTTTTTCTTTTTTCATTTGGGAAGGGAGATTAAGAAAGAAAAAATGCCTGTTAATTGAAAAAAATAATTTGTGAACCCTAAAAAATATTCATAATTTGAGAGTGGGTGAGAACTCAAAACAAGACTCAAATATATGTGATGCTCCCAAGTGCCCCAATTGACCCTGTTTGTTTTTCACTAAAATATATTGAATATCAATTGTATTGACTTAAAAAGTTAAACTAATACCTTTCTCTTACTCTGTACACTTTTTCATTGAGATGATGAAGCATAATGGAATAGTCGAAGGAAGAAAGAAAAATAAAGAAACACCAGGAATAGCTGGATAATAATAGCTTACTTATATTGCACAAAAGGAATCTAGGATATTTAACAAATAGTCAATTACTAGACTTGAACTCTCAGATTCAAATCCTGCATCTTACTTCTATTATCCATTTCCTTCCCTGAACACTTTGATACATCAATCATACAGGCCTTCTAAGCTATGACACTTTCTCCCCTCTCCATGTCTTTTCATTGGCTACCCCCTAGGCTCAGGAATATACTTAACAACCAGCTTCCCCAGGAAAAATGAATGCATGTCAAACATTAACACCATTTTCTCCATAACTTTCTCAAGTCTTGACAACTAACAAAACAATAAATCGGTCACTAATTTATGGTGTCAGATGCTTTCTAATTTTTGAAGTATAAATGCACAGACTAAAATTTTAGTATTTAGCTTCAGAACACCTCTGTCTTTGCCTGGAATTTATTTTTCTGGAATTTATTAATTTTCTGGAAATTATTTTTCTACCTTTTATAATCCCATTTCTTTTCGAACTAAGACTAAACGGCTCCTACTGGGAGGCAATCTCCAGTCATCCTAATCTATATCTTGCCACTAGACCCAGAGGACTCAGAAGGAGAAGGTGAGGCTGGTGACTTTGCATAGCTGTCTCTCACTCAAATTCAATGCACTTGCATGTCATAGATTTCCTGATGTCATGGCCTTCTTCAAGAACCAAAGAGAAAACAACAAAATCATAGAACTTTTGCATATTACACTTTTCAAAGGACTTTCATTATCATTCTCTCATTTGATGCTCATAGGAATTTTTTGGGTGTCACATTAGGATGAAATGACCTTTGGATTAAAAGATTGAAAGTACAAATTAAAATATGAGATTTGATACTTAAGCAAAAATTAACCTCTCAATTCTTAGGTCCCTCCTTTGTAACCTAGGATCACAAATTATAGAGTCAAAAGGCTGCTTAGAGTTCATCTAGCCTAGTTCCATTAATTTTACATATGAGACAACTGGGAATCAGAGTAGTGAGGAGATTTGCCTGATGTAACATGGGTAAATGAAAGAGTTGATCTTTCTGGTCTAGATAAAGTAAGGATTTTTAGTCCTTTTTTAAGGTGAGGAAACTTGAGGCTTACAAAAGGTGAGTTCTCCAAGGGTCCTAGTGCTAATCAATCAATACACATTTATTAAGTGCTTTTTATGTCTCTTACAGGCCAGTGGGAAAGGAATCACGTGAGCAACTCTTTTTAGATAAGCTACATCCATGATATATTGAGTTGTCTAAGAGGGAAGACACTAGAATTAAGGAAGACTAGGAAAGGCCTCTTAATAACCAAGGAAGTCAAGAGGTGGAAATGAGAAAGGAGAGTTTCAGGCAAGGGAGAAAATCAGGGGGAAATTCTTGGCCCAGAGAGATTAAGAGTTTACCCTGGGTCAGATAACTAATGTCTTAGGTAGTATTTGAACCCAGTTCTTCCTAACTCCAAGTTTGGCGCTTTAGCCATTAAGGCCTGTTGCTTGTACAACATAGTACCATGACAATCAACAAGCTGAATTATCTGCCTTGAAAAATTAAGAGACTACTCCTTGTTTAACTAAAGTGTATCTTAAAAGAAAATCAAAATATCAAATTAAAGGGATTTTATTTCCTTTTTGCTATTTCTCTAGTAATTGTAGAATAGTCTGTTTTGTCGTACAGATTTGAGTTATGTCTCACACTTGGAGTGAGCAAGAAGTAGAAATAAGGAAGGAGAATTTCAGGCAGAGGAGACAGCTAGGGAAAGTTCTTGGCTTAAAGAGATGAAGAGATAGTACCAGAGATTTCCATAGGAGTGGGGCTCTATGCAAAATCATTTGTGAAGAGTGCTGTTTTTGCTTTATTTTATAAGGAAATGGAAAACAAAGAAAGAAAACAAAAAACCTCAACTGTTTCCTGCTGACATTTACTTTATAATCATTTCTTTAAGCCCCAGTCATTTCTTAAAAAAAAAAAAAAAAAAAAAAAAAAAAAAAAAAAAAAAATCCTTTGCTTGTTCAGCTCAAATGGGCTCTATCTACATGCCCCAAGGGAAGAAATAAGGTGATATTTCCATAACCAATTCAGGCTCTTGCCTGAAACAGCTAGTTTCTTAAACCTAAATTATAGTCTTTGCTCCTTCCTTCACCTGAGTTTAGATTATTTGGATAATTGCTTCATTTCTCCATTTCACTCTAAATGTGGAGATACAGCTGTAGAATGAAACAATCTTTTGGGTAAAGTTGTCTACTTCCCTGATCCAATATGGTGGACATCTTGAGGATTCTTGGGGTTTAATATCACAGAAAGCCATTAGCTACCAAGCCAACTCAGGTTTGGAAGTAAATTAACCCAAATGGCTAGATGGCTATCTGGTTGGTAAATTGGTTTTGAAATTTTGCTATAGTCTAATGAAACCACTTGGTTTCTGCTCTCTGCTAGGATTGGATTCCAACCTTTGATATAGTGATCAAAGGCAGGCTACCTGGTTGCCCTTCTCTTTATAACTTAATAGCATTCCATAAAAACCTTTATTTGCCCTTTCTCTCTTTACAAACCTTTCCTTCCCATCTTTCAAAGGGAGGGTATCAACTATTGCAAATCATCTGCTGGAGACTAAAAGCAGCAAAATCTAGTCACTATTTTGGGAATGAAAAATAATAGGAAAAAAAAAACCTGTACTTTTCCCTGCAGCTAACATCCACAACACATATGGAACTACAAGAATTACCTTTCCTTCTTTTTTAAATAGTTAATTTCAGTAAGAAAATAAGTACTATGGTACACCTGGTAAAAGGGAGAGAAGGGAAGAAAATGAAAGAAAGTTGAGGAGATATTGATAATGACAGAGACAAAGAGAAACAGAGACAGAGACAGAGACAGAGACAGACACAGAGACAGACACAGAGACAGAGACAGACACAGAGACAGACACAGAGACAGACAGAGACAGAGACAGAGACAGAGACAGACAGACAGAGACAGAGACAGACAGACAGAGACAGAGACACAGACAGAGACAGACAGAGACAGAGACAGACAGAGACAGAGACAGACAGAGACAGACAGAGACAGACAGAGACAGACAGAGACAGACAGAGACAGACAGAGACAGAGACAGACAGAGACAGACAGAGACAGACAGAGACAGAGACAGACAGAGACAGACAGAGACAGACAGAGACAGACAGAGACAGAGACAGACAGAGACAGACAGAGACAGACAGAGACAGAGACAGACAGAGACAGACAGAGACAGACAGAGACAGACAGAGACACAGACAGAGAGACAGAGACAGACAGAGAGACAGACAGAGAGACAGAGAGACAGAGAGACAGACAGAGAGATAGAGACAGAGAGACAGAGAGACAGAGAGACAGAGAGACAGAGAGACAGAGACAGACAGAGAGACAGAGACAGACAGAGAGACAGAGACAGACAGAGACAGAGACACAGACAGACAGAGAGACAGAGAGACAGACAGAGAGACAGAGAGACAGGGAGACAGGGAGACAGGGAGATGACAGGGAGACAGGGAGACAGAGAGACAGAGAGACAGAGAGACAGAGAGACAGAGAGACAGAGAGACAGACAGAGAAGGTGAAAGGAGAATGGAGAGAAAGAGACAGAGACAAAGACAGAGAGGGACAGAGAAATCAAGTATAGTCTTTTACCATAGCTAATATAATGTGTTGATGGGAAATAGGTTTTATGAATGTTCCTTGGCAAATCACTACCTTTTTTTAACCATTAATGTTAAAAAGAAAATCTTCTGATTTTGTTTCCAGACCATTATTCAGTACTTAGTAAAGCATTTTCCAGGACTGTGGCCAGCACTTCCTTGGAAAAGATGTTCATTTTAAAGGAACTGTGGGTAGATTACATTCTTTCTTCATTTCTTTTCCTGCTGTGACTTTCCAGTGAACCAACTGGTTTGACAAGGAATAATTTGACACTGTGTGGAATTCATTTCTGACTAAAAATGACATAACTATTGATGAGCTGGCAGCTTTTAAAGCTGCATAGGCAGCAGGCATATGTCTTTCTTAGATGCTAGATTTGAAGATAATAGAAAAGTGCTGATAATATGGAGCCCAATTGTGATGGAACTAACCATGGGAAAAAACCATAATAAATCTTAAAAACATTGCCAAGTCTCAACTATCCAGGGTAACAGGGGTCTAGGGAGCACCAATACAGTAATTGAAATCCACCGATAATCTAAGAACTTCATTTTAGCCAATAGCTTCTGTGCCCTCCTGGGCCAAACATTTGACAGGAACTGATAACAAGTAGCCACATTGATTGATCTGTTTTTTGACTCCTGTTTTTTTCTTTTTCTAGCACCAGGTGGAAGTACTAAGATATTAACATGGCAAATGTGGGTAGGATAAGATGAAGAAAAGCAAGACAAAGAAGAGAAGAAACCAGGGCTATAATAATCTGAAACTTGTATAACTCCTGATGAACTTGAGTTCTCAACATCACACTTCAAAAAGCTATTTTCCCAATAACCAAGGCAGATTGGGTCAGGTTTGGCTACCAGTTATTATGCAAGTCAAGTTATTAGGATTACAGAGTTATAAGGGGATTTATATAGATTATCTAGTCCAATATCTTTACTTTATGGATGAAGAAACTGAGGTTCAAGGTCATGTAGCTAGCAAGTGGCAGAGCCAAAATTTGAACTCAAGTCTTCTGGCTTCAAATCTAGTTGGCTTATCATTGTACTATAATCCTTTTATTAGAAGATGAATCCACCTTCTTTTCCAATCATAGACTGCCAAGATGGTATCCCAAATGCTATTCTTGCATATGAGCCATTATTGGAAATGAGTTTTATCCAAATTGTGGCTACAATCATTATAAAATCCATTTTTCATATTGGTGATCTTGTTTTTTTTTGATACCCTGGTCATTATTAGGGAAGTAGGGAGTCAAATGACTCTTAGGGGAAGAAAATCAATTTTTCTTTAGTTTGTGGCTAGATGGCAAGAAGGCCCACCGTCCATTCACAGTCTTTATATTGCATATCGCCTAAAACAGTCCATTTCAGCTGCAACACTGGAACTGTGTCTGATGTCTCTGGTGTCATGGTCAGGAGGGACATTGCTGCCATCAGCATCTGGAGGGCTGCTGACATCTGGCTGGCCCCTCTGGGCTTAGAATCAGGAATACTCATCTTCCTGATGTTCAAATCTGGTCACATATACTTAGTAGGTTATATGACCCTGCATAGGTCAGTTAACTATGTTTGCCTCAGTTTCCTCATCTGTAAAATGAGCTGGAGAAGAAAATGGTAAGTCACTCCAGGATCTATGCCAAGAAAATCCCAAATGGAGTAATAAAGAGTTGGATGTGTTTAAAAAAACAACCAAACAACAACAGTGGCCAACAAATATTTCAAAGACTCTCAAGTACAAGTCATGCTTCAAAATAACCTTTATAACACATATAACATATGATTGTCCAACCTTTGCTTGAAAACTTTTAGTGATGATGAACTCACTATTTCCCAAGCTCAATGGACTTTTAATGGTTAAAAGTATGTTTTCTACTTATATTTAAATTGTCTTCATTGCAATTTTTACCAGTTCCTTCTAATTTTACCTACTGGGGCCAAACAATGAGTATAATCAAATTTTTTCTCCCACACAGAATCCTTCAAATATTTGATGAACACTGTCATGTCTCCCAAATAGTCTTAGGACAAAAGATCCTTAGATACTTCAGCAAATTCTTATATGGCTCTTTATCAACAGAAATGGTTTATCAATGCCCTTTTTGAAATATGATGTCCAGAAATGAAGACAATATATTAAATATAGTCAGAACAGGACAGAGTACAATGATTCTATTGCCTCCCCTTTATCCTTGGGAGCTCTGATTCTCTTAATGTATCCCAAGATCATATTACTAATTTTTTTTACTGCTATATTTCACTATTTACTTATTTTGAGCATGTAATGTACCACAATCCCCCAATATTTGGCAGACAAATGGCTCTCTATCTCTATAGACCTGTATTTGCGTGTTCATAATTTCAACTCAAGTGTAAGGTTTTATATTCACATTTAATAGATTCTAGCCTGTCAGGATCTTTTTGGATCGTGGCTTTGTCATTCAGTGTAATAGCTGTCCCTTCCAATTTTGTGTCATGTGTAAAATTGATATGCATGCTTTCTCTGCCTTTATCTAAGGCACTGATAAAAAAAAAATCCACAAACAGCAAACAGCCAAGCATATATTCTTAGTGAACATGGAAGTCCCTCTCTTTTTATAAGGCTGCCATAATTGTAAAGGAAGGGCAGCTCATGAATGTAAATATCACCCCTATGTTACTAACTCTCACATCTTTATATCTTACACTGCCACTGTCAATTATTCCCTTTGCCCCTTATAACATGAATATGTCTGGCTAGAATTTCATGAGGATCTACTTGAGGCCTTACTTATACCATTCAAATACTATTGGTTTTTCTCTCTAACTCCTCCCTTCCCCTCCCCACTCTTTGTCCACCCCTCTCTCTGTCCCCCATCTCCTTCCATCTCTCCCTCAAAACCTGATTATCTTGGACTGGAAACTTCTTCCATTATCGTAGATCACTGCTTGAGCCTCAGGGAGGTCAAGAGATGTGTGCAGGTTTGGACAGCATGGGCTTGACAATTCCAAGAACTTCCCAACTCTAAATCTTGACTCACAGATTTAAAACTCAAACAACAAAGACTACAACAAAACCTTGTAATTATTCCCTTAGCATCCTGAAACAAGTTTGTGTTTGAGAATAAAGTAGCGGAAATACAAAGAAAAAAGAAACAAAACATAAACACCATTGATAGGAAAGCTTATATGAATAGTTAGTGGACCAAAGACCTCTGGCTCTTGGGCCCAGTTGGGAGGAAACTTTACATGAAAGTGGCTTTTGTAAGAACTTCCACTTTCTCCTACAACCAATAGCTGCTGGACTTGGACAATTGTGTTTGCTTCAATAGATGAGTTCAGACTCCTTTCCTTCATGAGATAGCAATAATAATAATTTCAATGACAATAGCTAGCATCTATATATCTTCACAACTGTGGCAAATTGATGCTCTTATAATCCTCATTTTATATAAGGGTATACATCTGCACACACAAGTGTTAGGATTACTGGGTGAGAACTCAGGTTTTCTGGATGGTTACAAGGTGAGAACTCAGGTTGACTTGATAGAGGGGGCAAGCTCATTGGCTGGGGTGGTTCTTCCCAGAAGCCCTTGCATTATCCCACGCCCATTCTCTTGGAGAATAAAAGAGAGAGCACTGGGCGCAGAGAGCAGATCGGCCTGGAGAAGGATAAGAGCTGGAGGAGATTCAGAGCCAGGATTCAAGAGAAAGACTCTGCATTGCATCAGGCTTGACGGGGCTCTCTGCAGGAAGGGAAGTCACTTCTTTGGACAAGAGTTAACAGCAACTGCCTGGAGACAACGGTTCGTTACAGGAAGAAGAATCTGTCGGAAAGATTTGAGTAGACACAGCAGATCTCTTCCCAGAGAGCGATCCAGCAGCTTCTGGAGACGACAGCTCGTTACAATTGGCGCCCAACGTGGGGCAAGGACATTTGCTTATCCTGACAAGAGGAGCTAGACCAGACCTTCGCAACAATTGGCGCCCGAACAGGGACAGACACGGTCCTGATTCCAGTGGAAAAGCTTCCGATCTAGATCTCAGTCTCTCTGACCCAGAACCGTGAGTAACGAGGAAACTTTGTTAAAGATTAAGTGAGCGTGCTAATAGATAAATAAGGAACTTAACTTGTTAAGGGCTAAACCAGGAATCTCTTATAGCTGAAATGGGGCAGATGTTAGCTATATTCAATCCCTGGACCTCAGCCGACTCAACCTCAGCCCCAGACGCAACCTCAGCTCCATTCAGGAGTGGTACTATAGAGAGTATAATCAAGATAATTGAGGAGCAGAGTTTACTTGTAACCTGGGTACAGATTGCTAAACTCTTGGCTGCATTAAGACGCACATCCCCTTGGTTCTTAGAGGAAGAAAAGATAGATGTAGATAAATGGAAGCTAGTGGGATATGAAATGAAAGAATTTCAAGCAAAAAATGGGCCTCGTTCAATTTCTGCAGAAGTATTTTATATCTACAACATAGTTCAATTAGCCTTAAACTATCAAGCAAGTTGTAGGAGAAGGAAAAGTTCTAAAAATGAACAGAGGAGGAAGTGTGAGGAAAAAAGGAAAGATCAAGATCTTTCCCTAGAGCAAGAGGATTTAAATGAGGAATTATGGTATGATTCTCTTGAAGAAGCTTCAACCCTGCCTAGAGAACAGATTATTGACAGGCCCACATCAACCCCACCTTCAGAGATGGAGGAAGAAAGAGGGGAAGAGGCAGAAACACAAACAGAATTGCCTGTGAAGAAGCCTAAGCCTATGACAAGATTAGAAAAAGCATTGGTTAAAGCTAAGAGAGAAGGACAAGATATAAGTGATTTTATACATGCATATCCTGTGATTGAAAATACTGACTCTGTAGGTAAAAAAAGGAGAAGATATGCACCTTTAGATTTGAATAAAATTAAGGATTTGAAAAAAGGTTGTACCCTTTATGGGGCTACATCAGCTTATGTCAAAATGTTACTAGATGGTTTGTCTTATGAAGTCCTAACCCCGAATGATTGGAAATCCATAGCAAGGACATGTCTGGAACCTGGAGAAAATTTATTATGGCTTGCAGAATTTCATGAATTATGTAAAATTCAAGTCAGATGCAATTTGGAAATAGGAGTTAACACACAATTCACTTTTGAGCACTTAGCTGGTGAAGGTCAATATGGAGAGAATTCGGAACAGATTAATTATACCATGACAATATATGAACAAATTGCTAAGGCTGCAATAAAAGCTTGGGGTGTCCTTCCTGGACAGAAAGATCGTGGAGAGGCTTTCACTAAAATACAGCAAGGTCCCAATGAACCTTTTGCAGATTTTGTGGGACGTTTGCAAACTTCTGTCAAAAGAACTATTGGAGAAAATGCAGCTACAGAAATAATGACCAGACATCTGGCTAAGGAAAATGCCAATGAGATTTGCAAAAGAATTATATGGGGATTAGACAAAGATGCTCCTTTAGAGGAGATCATAAGACGCTGTGCTACAGTGGGAACAAATGCTTTTTACACCCGGGCAATGATGAATGTGGAAAGACAGGGTCCCTCCTGGCAAGGGACTTCTAGAGAAACTCGGCGATGTTTTCAATGTGGAAAAATTGGGCATCTAAGAGCTCAGTGTAGGTATGGAGATACAGTGAGAAGACAGGGTGAAAGAAGACCTAAAACCCCATGTCCAAAATGCAACAGAGGACTCCATTGGGCATCAGAGTGTAAACTAATTCAGGGAAATAGGATGAGGGGCCCAGATCCAGGGCCCCAGGCAAAAAAGACTTGGGGCATGATGGCAGCTGATGTTACACCCAAAGAGCCTTTAGAAGGCCAGGACTCTGATTTAATCAATCAGCTGAAAAACAATCACATGGAAGAAAGGGATTACCCAATCAATCAGCCAAAAGACAATCAGATTGCAAAAATGGATTACACTTGGGGAGAATACAGGCCTTTTAAACCAACATGGCTGTATCCAGTGCAAACAATTCCAATGTAATTGCTAGATGATGAGAAGAGATTTAGAAAGTGGTAAATAGAAGGTAATTAGATAGGTTGGCTGCCTGGGAGAGAGGGTTTGCTTGTATTTCTTCAGCAGGAGAAGGAATCAGATGGGTGCCGAGTCCACCAGAGAGAGACAGAAAAAGAGAAAGACCTCAAAATAAAGGAGAAGATCTAAGAAACATCTGACACTGAAAGAGCATGGATAATAAGAAGACTGTTAAAGAACTTTAAAAACCAGCAGGAATCATTGGACTTCCTCACACAAGATGAGACTAATGGACAATGGACTTATGGACATTTATAAATTTTCAATTTATGATTATTTGATTATGATTATGTTATATACTTCTAGCATGTGTTATGTTACTATGTTACTATGTGCTTATGTAATTTATGTAATTATCTGTAATACTTCCCATATTGATGGATTTATGTTTCAAGGTCATGACTGTCCTATGTTCTAAATCAAAAGAAAGGGGGAGATGTTAGGATTACTGGGTGAGAACTCAGGTTTTCTGGATGGTTACAAGGTGAGAACTCAGGTTGACTTGATAGAGGGGGCAAGCTCATTGGCTGGGGTGGTTCTTCCCAGAAGCCCTTGCATTATCCCACGCCCATTCTCTTGGAGAATAAAAGAGAGAGCACTGGGCGCAGAGAGCAGATCGGCCTGGAGAAGGATAAGAGCTGGAGGAGATTCAGAGCCAGGATTCAAGAGAAAGACTCTGCATTGCATCAGGCTTGACGGGGCTCTCTGCAGGAAGGGAAGTCACTTCTTTGGACAAGAGTTAACAGCAACTGCCTGGAGACAACGGTTCGTTACAGGAAGAAGAATCTGTCGGAAAGATTTGAGTAGACACAGCAGATCTCTTCCCAGAGAGCGATCCAGCAGCTTCTGGAGACGACAGCTCGTTACACACAAGTATATATAATTATATCTCTCAATATCTATTTATATGCATAGTATATGCATAATATACTCAGATATAAATGCACATTTTTGTATATATACATAAACACATATATACATAATATAATCATATATACATGTATATCCATATATACATGTGCATCTCTGTGTTTATATATATGTATATATATATATATACACACGTGTATAATCACATCTCTCAGTATCTATTTATATAGACACATATACATAATACAGTCATATATAGACATATGTACATGCCTTTATATACCCACAAACATATATACACTTATAAAACATATATACATCCATGTAAATGAGCATGTGTTTATATATGTGTATATATATATATATATATATATATACATATATATATATATATATATATATATATATATATATATATATATATATATATATATATATATATATATATATATATATATATATATATATATGTATACATAAGAGAGAGAGAGAGAGATAGAGATACAGAGATACAGACACACACGATGGCATCTCCTTAACTCTATCACTGTATCACTGTATCACTGAGAAAGGGCTAGCAAACCACCCAAATGGCAATCTCCCAAACAGTGCAAAATACATATATCTAGACCAATCAACAAGTAATATGGCCTTTGTACCACATACCTCATCACACTCTGCTGACACTAGGTTAAGCCCAACAGAGTTATTTGGTTCCAGTACTCAACTTCTTCAAATTGTATTCAGAGAATGGCATGAACAAATCCATGCACGTTTCAAAATTATCATTTCATAAAGGGATGGAAGATGGGCTTCTGAGCTAGGAATGTGGAGAAGAGAAGCCCCATCTTGATCAGGCAGCAGTGGGAGAGCTAGAGACAAAACTAAATTGATTGCGCAAATAAATCTCCCATTGACTCTCAGAGGGAGGGCGCTAATCAGGACCAACTAAAATGAAGCTTTTTGATAAAATGCTTAAGTAGCCACACTTGTGCAGCAAATTATTTGCATCAACCAGAAGATGAAACAGTAGTTTTCCATTATGCTCCAGGAAATAGATGCTTGCTAAATAACTCCTTTAACTTTCCTCTGGCACCTATTGATTATATCCAATAGAAATTAAGAGTGGAAGGCAATTAAGTTTAAAATTTAATGGTGTTCTGCTGCTGTTAATTTACTGGCTGACCTGATCAATGCCTCACACTGGATAACAATTTATTCCCCCCAGCTTTAAACTCTTTGATGCCCTTTCAGCTAAAATTATAATAATCACATATAACCAAAGGCAAGAGACAGGTAGTAAAATGGGATAAAAAGATAGAGGAGTTTTATTAAGTAAAAAAAAAATCACAGGCCAAATAAATTCAAAATAGGAACTGGCTATATTTTATCTGTGTACTAACTGATCTTGTTGAGTGCCAAGTTCTCAGTGCTGAAGATAATTAAATTAGCTTGTACATAGTAGGTGTTTAATAAGTATTTACTGAGTTAAATTGAATTACTGCATCTTGAAAAAAATACATTTTCTTTACTTCCAGGATTTTGGGGAAAATTTAATAAGATTAAAATGTAAATCTCTTATACTTGTGCTTTTTGTTTATTAACACATTAACTGCTGAACTTTATTATTATTATTATTTGGAAAATGAACTCACCTTTAATATTAATTTTAAAACATGTTATTAGAAATATCACACCAAATCAATGTAGTAATTCAAGTAGCCTAGTATTTATTCTATATGTTGGTATTAATCCAGTAGCTTTTTGTCATGACATCATTTTGATAAATTAGTGATTGACTAAGATTATGCTTTTTTCATCCAGGAATTTATCTCAAACTTTTACAAAATCACAGGATGTTAGTGTCATAAGGAATGCTAGAAAGCTATTATCTCAGAAAACAGATGCCTTCCCAAAGTGAAATAATTAAGCCAGGTTCAGGACTTGAACCCCAGACCCAATATCATTATTTTACAGTTATGACTTTGAGGTTCTGAGTTTTGTGTATAAGGAGAACAGTTAATCCATTGCTGGAAAGAATGAAAAAGAAAAAGTTGGTAGTTTTCCCTGTTTCTCCCTCAAATCTTACTAAGTAAAAACTCCTTAGATGGTTTTCTTGAAACTTATAGTGGCCACCACCATGATGGTAACTGACAGTGTATTCACTATAACTCAGAGGGCAGACATCAGTCAAGGAGAAGGGGCATGAAGCAAGAACATTGTCTAAGCCTAAGGTCTTCTGCTGGTTTGTGGGATAGCTAGGTACAGCCATCACTAAAGAAGACCACTCCCAGTGTGCAACTGAAATTCAGTTGAAGCCTAGCAGAGCACATCAGAAGGTAGCAGAGATCTAGAGAGAGCTGACGGTGTTTCGCAGAGGGCAGTGATGGCAGAATATCAACAGGTAGCAGAACATTGGAAGTAAAAGGCCTGCTATGGACATAACCCAGGTATGCAACACACAACTTGATTACATCCCACTAATAAGAGCAAAGAGAATTTCATGTAGAATCCACGAGGTGATATGACTACAGAAATTCCTTGTGCAAGTGGTCCCCCCATAACTATCCATTTAGTTTTTTCCCATGTGTGTGCTGTTGCCATATGTGTTCTCCATGTGTCTGCACCCTCCTACGTATGTTCCCTCCTTCACCAATGGTGTAGCTGTAGAAGAGAATACTCTTGTGTGTGTTGTAGGTGGGTGAAGAGGGAATTCTCTTTGTAATTTATTTTGCCATGCTGTTCAATTAAAAACCTTCTGTTTTGAGCTAATGTGTCCTCTGATTGATCTGGAGAACAAATTGTTGGAGGGGGCTCAGAAATCATGATTTCCACTGAATGGCGAAACGTGTTCCTTTCACCTGGGACAATTTTTAGAATGCCCATGATTGACTTGGACTACATTACAATTCCTACACAATGAAATATTTCCTTCTTCCCTTATATTATTTACTTTCTTTCCTTTTCTATGATTGATTAGGTGAAAGGAATCAATTCCTATAAAAAAAACAAGAGAGAATCATTGAATCATTAGTGATTCCAGATTACACTGCCATCCTGTCTAGTCTTTTATTCATATCTAATTTCTCCCAATTGTCTTCCCTCTCTCAACCCTGTGTAATTTTTTTTCCTGAGAGGAAAGGGGGGAAAGAAGAGGAAGGGAATGACCATTTATTCAGAACTTATTATATGCTAAGCACTGTGCAAAGTGCTTTTTTACAAGTATTGTGCCCTTTGATGCTAAAAAACAAAACAAAACTCTGGGAGGTAGTTATTATTATCCCTGATTATACAGATGAGGTCAATTGTCTCCTCTACCTGGAGGAGATGCTGGAGGTGAATATTTCCTTTTCTCTGTTGCCTCAATAGAAGGGGCCTTACACAGAAAGGGCCAGACTGACCCCAACAAGAATGGACTTTGGGACTCTTCTTCAACCCTGAGTAACACTGATTGTCTTTCAGTATTTCCATGAAGTAATGGGTAATTACTGCACAGAGAAGACAAAATAAGCTGCCATTTATTCCATTACTCAAACAGGTTTAGTGTAACATCTTCATTATGTTTCCAAGAGCTTGTGGTTGCTCAAGCTACACACGAGAAATTTATATTATTAATTTACTCATTGATTTGATTTCACCAGGGATAGCTTACATCATGAGTTTTGAATAGGGGCTTTCCACAAATGTAGGTTCTATCTGGGGAGAACATGGGGATGGAATTTCATTGCACTGATCTTATTACTTGATAATACCTTCTATCTGCTGCAAATATTTTTGTGCAGTTCTCAGAAAACCAGGACTTGGTTTCATTTATTTAGTTCTCATAACCAGGGCTTAGTGATATTTGTTCAATTCTGTGAACTAAGATTTAACAAAAATGAACATTTTTAGCTTCCTCTCTTTTTCCTTTGGTAATGGAATGAGGAGAAACCATTTCTTTAGAAATTAGACAGGGTTTGGAATTATTTTTAAAGTCTCATTTATTCTTTTAAAGAGTTGTAAATTCTGAACCCCTAAGACAAACTAGAATTAAGATTCCCTCCCCCAGAGCAATTGAATTATTCCAAGCATTCCAACACCTATTTTGGACTCCCATTCTAAATCTATGATCAAAAGAATATAAAATAGAAAGAAAAAAAAAAACAGCCAAATCCTGTACTTAAAATTGAAAGAAAAATCACCAATTTTGTAAGAACTTGTAAGAGTTGTATCCAAATATCAAAATAGATCATACAGTTTCTATATGGCCTGTTTGTGGACAGAATAATAGGGGATATCCTTGCTCTGAAGGATAGGATTAGAAGAATCTAGATTTAGAACTGGACAGAATCCTATAGTCATCTAGTCATCTAGTCACTGTCCATGTGAAGAAACTGAACCAGTCAATCAATTAGGATTTATTAAGTACCTGTAGTACATATCAGACGTCATTCTATGTTTTGTGGATACAAAGAAAGCAAATAACAACAAAAACAATAGAATCAGTTCCTGAAGTCAAGAAGCTCATCCAAATAATTTATCCCAAATCACAAAGCTCATAAGTGGTAGGTCTAGGCTTTGAACCCACTTTCTCTGATACCACTTTTCAGTGTTCTATCATGCTCTTTTTTCCCCCTCTCATTTAACTAGTATGGCTAGGTCTGAATTAGTACAAATAATGAATCCTATGAAGTGGCTGCATGTTTTCAAAATTGTAATTAGGTAAAATATACTAAGTGGTTCCAGCCCAATAGAAACATGCAATGAATCTGAATAAATTTACCACTTCATTGGTAAAGTCCATTTTTCATACTAAAGACTTGTTATTCATATTAATGTAGAATTGCCTGATATCAAGTATTTTATGGATGTCTCAGACTCTTTAGGAACAACATCTCTTTTTTTCATTCTACCCCCGCCACACACACACACACACACGACTTGGGTACATAGGACTTAACAATGAAATTGGTCTTGTTACACAATGACATGATCTTTTAGACATAAAGGCCAGTTTTTGGCCATGGACTTGTATTTGTTTTTCTAGGAGTGATGAAGGATTTGTACTAATCCATCCATACTCTCTACCCAAGCACATCTGTGATCTGTATCACACAGCTGGAAAGTAGCTGGTTAAGGGACTCATCCATAGTGAAGAAACAACACCATGCTAACTGTCCAATAATCAAAACCATTCTCCTGGCAATTGTTTCCAGCCAACTCGTGTACTGAGTGTCCAACAATCAAAACCATTCTCCTGGCTATTGCTACCAGCTAACTAAACTAAGTTTGGTACTAGAAGGATCGCTACAGCTAGCAGCTGGTAGTCATAAAGGCTAAATCAGTACCACTTATTTATGCACATTGTCTCATTTGATCCTTTTGATCACAACTGTGTGAGGTTGACAGAGTAGCTAGAATTATTGTGCTCCATTTTAGAGGAGGAAACTAAGGTGAAGAGAATATTTAAATCTAACACCCCTTCCTCTACACCATAAGTGTCCCCCATATTCTTATCTCATATTCAAGGGAATAGTGAGTGTTAAACCAGTCAAAGCTTTGACTTTCATAATGTTCCACTTTCTTGGGTTTCAAAAGTACCAAAATGTGGAATATACTGCCATTCCATTTCTCAGCTCCTCCATAATGAAGAATCGAATGGAAATGTTATAGTCATTCTGCAGCCATTCATCTGTAGAATAGCCTGGCTCTCACGCCATGATGCTGCCGGATGTTAGGTTAACAGCGGTATCCTCAGCAACTGCTGTAACTTCTGAAATTGATGTAGCTCTTGGCCGAGAACATCTGTTGCCCTGCTTTGCCTTCCACGCGATGCACAAAAAACTTAATTTCCCATCCCAGTCATTCCCATCTAACCTTTATTTACACAGGTCACACTGTCTGAGATTGGAATCCACATCTGCAGTGGATACCCGAGGTGAGATGACTTTGAAGCAGCTGGACCTTGGTCCATAAAGCAAGGCATGAAGCACAGAATGAGACCGAAACATGTACAGCTTTACATTAATTGCCATTTAGATGATGGGGCTGCTGAGTGCGATTTCAGGAATAATGTGTATTCAGCCTGACGAAGAGTTCCTTTTTTATTATTATTATCCAGCACAATTTTGGCACATTGTTGTTGCTTGTCACACTAATTCTTATGCCAGATGCTTACTGGTAGTCCACTGCCCATTGCCAAATGGCCAAAAAGCACATTTTCAAATTTGATAGCGTTTCCGAGCTACACAAAGCATACAATAAGGAAACAATGGCCTGTTGTAGCAGCCCATACCTATGGGGACGTGTCCTTCTGGGTCCCCACTGATTCATGCAGATGTGTGAACCATTTCAGAATAGACAAAACAAAATGGAAGGGAGGACCTGGATCAGTTTTGGATTGGCGTTTTGATCTGGTGAGAGTGAAAAATGCCTCAAAGAAGGTTGGTGGTTTATATGGTACACTACTGTCATTCTAAAACTTGCCATATTTTTTGCCAGTCTTTAATCCAAATTACACCTGGTGGGTGAGGAATCTGGGAAAGTGACCTTGTCATAGCTGTAGCTATTTGGTGGCATCCTTCACACACACACACACACACACACACACACACACACACACACACAGAGAGAGAGAGAGAGAGAGAGAGAGAGAGAGAGAGAGAGAGAAATTCATGTCATTCCCAATAGAATTCAAAAGTCTAGAGTCAGGTATCTCCAAAAGGTTAGCCAGTCCCAATATCTTTTTCTCTCTTAGAATTGACACAGCTGAATTCATTTACATTCTTCATGCAAAGAAGCCAGAACACAAGAAGGGAGAGAAACTCCTATATGCCTACAGAAAGTGCTTCCCATGAATTTGCATTCCCATTCAGAGAAGCAAATGGATGGATCCTGTGATTGGCAAGTGTAGGATTCAACCTTCGCAGCAGCTTTCCCTCTTCAGGGACATACAGAATCGATTGGACAAGAAGGCTGTGTTTAAGAACTACTCAGGGGCACTTCCAGTAAAATGCTGTAAATAATGATCGTCCAGAACAGGTGAGACACTTTGTAAATGTCAGAAACAAGCTAAATATGTTAAATGGGAGCATTCAGTATCTTGAAAACAACATGGGTGATTTACAATCAATTTCACACATGCACAGAATTGTCCGCATGACGGCTTTTGAAATCTCTGAGGCATGAAGACCATTCATTTCTATTCCATTGGTGAAGAGTGCCTACTGTGTGCTATGCTCTGTGCTAAACACTAGGAATGGTGGTGAAGGGAATAAGGGTTTATATAATGTCCACTATGTGCCAGGCACTGTGCTGTGTTTTTTTTTTTAAATATTACTTATTTGATCCTCAAAACAACACTGGGAGATAGATGCTATTATTATTCCCATTTTACAGTGCAGGAAACTGAGGCAAACTACCTAAAGTCACATAGCTAGTAAATGACTGAGCCTTCTAATTCATTAATGTTTCTCCATATACCTTCCAACTGTGACAACAATCTTTTGTCATTTTCCCCAGTTTATTGGATTTAAGTACAATATGGTGGTAGAGTGGATAGAATGCTAGGTCTGGAGTCAGGAAGACCCGAGTTCAAGTCCAGCCTCAGAACTTATTAGCCAAGTGATCTTGGATACTCTTTTTGCCTCAATTTACTCATCTGTAAAATAATCTGGAGAAGGGAATAGCAAACCAAACCAGCATTTTTGCCAACAACCTTGCCTCCCCAAAGGATCACAAAGACCCACGTTTTTAAACAAAGTTTTCTTGATTGAAAAAGATTAAAAACAACAATTATTTAGTTTGAACACAGCAACCCCATAAGGCCAAAACTATTATTATCCCTGTTTTCTAGATGAGAAAACTGAGACTCAGACTGTTAGTGACTTGCCAAGGTTGAACAGGTAGTTGGCAGCCAAGCTGTAATCATGGTCAAGTCCCTAGATTCCAAATCCAACCCTTTTCCCAATGGAATAGTAGTTATAAGCTGGCCCATAGTCTTTTTCAGTTTCCTCATTACATACATGAGGAACAGGAGGGTCAGAAACATTATGCAGAAGTAAAACATGGGTTTTAAATAAAGACTATCTAGTGTTTTTTCCATTAGATATGTGCGCTCTCTCTCTCTCTCTCTCTCTCTCTCTCTCTCTCTCTCTCTCTCTCTCTCTCTCTCTCTCTCTGTCTCTGTCTCTCTGTTTCTCTCTGTGTATGTGTGTCTCCCTTTCTTCCTCTCCCTTCCTCCCCTCTGTCTGTTTCTGTTTCTGTCTCTGTCCCTTCTCTTTCCTCCATCTCTGTCTCTCTGTCTCCTTCTCCCTCTTCCTCTTCTTCTCCTTCCCTTTCTCCACTTCTCTGCCTCTCTGTCTTTGTCTCTGTCTAGCTGTCTTTCTGTTTCTGGCAATTGGAGTTAAGTGACCCTAGAGCTTATGCTCTTATCCACTGCACCACATAACTGCCCCTCTCTTTTCTAATACGTTCATTGAATAGATAAGAAATTTGGGATTAAGGTGGGTGGTAAATTGATAGGCCCAAGATCACACATCAATATATTATTCAAACAGCAGACTTTTTGGATCTAGAAGGAATTTTCAAAGTAACTTGGTCTCATCCCTTTTTCTTACAGATATATCCAGACAGTATAACTGCAGTAGAGAAAAATCACATACTTATATGTACTTTAATATTTTATTCCTAATGTAATGAGCAATATGAAGAATACATTTCAGAGAAAAGCTCACCTTGAGTTGGGAATCAATAATTCCTGTTGACCCTTTCTCACCCCCAAATCCTAGAGAGTTAATTCCCTTTCGAATAAAAATGTGGAGGTGTATATTCTCACAAACTATATCATAAAGCCAATCCCTTCACTTCACCATCATGAATCATGTTTGCCTTAAAAGCAACATTCCCTGATCTGCCAAACAACTTATTTAGCAGAACCACTGCCAAATATTTTTTTGGCTCTTTGTAGAAAATTAAATTCACCTTCAAAGGACCCATGTTGGCCACCAATGAGTTGACCGAAAAGAGTGGGATTCTGCAAACTCCAATGATGATTTGATGATTCAGAGAAAGAATGTTTTGGCATAAACATTTTGGGGGAAGATACAGTTATTGCAACAATACTAAAATACTTTCTCAGATGACTTCTTTGAAGGGAACTATATTCCTGTGGATATATAAATCCTGATCTTCTAGCCAGTCTTGACATAGGTCTTGTGTCCACAACTAAATGGTCAGGCTAACTACATCGGCTAAGAACCAGCAGGACTCTGGTAAATGTTTAACAACCACTTTTTTAAAAAAAGAAAGAAATATGCATGGCACTTTCTTAAATTTAATCTGAATGATTAACTTTATTTTCTTAAATCTAGAAAATCAACAAAATTATAAATCTTAAAAAATTAAATTTGTAGTCTTTGCTGATTTCCAAAGTGTAAATGCTTCAACTAAACATTTAATAATTAACCATTCTGAGCAGGGTTCAAAGCATACCCCTTGTAAGAAAGTGATATTTTGTTTTTCGATTCCTGATCTGGGCCCACCTCCTCTCCTCTTTCTTAATGAACTCATTAGGTCCCATGAGTTTGATTATCATTTCTACCAAGATAATAGATTTTAGCCATATATTTTATCATATCTTTAAATACATCTTTTCTAAATCATACTTAATCATATTATACATACATGTATAAATATACAAACACATACACAGATGTACACACATTTGCCCATAATCAAGCATTCAAATTCTACTGCAGAGAGTATAATTCCATTGGGTTCCCCACATTATTCAAATTCCAAATGTATCCTTGCTAAAAAGACTATTTTATGGAGAACTTACATAGGGCAGACATTCACTAGGTGGTCAGAATAAAAGCAATACAAGGACATTTCCAAGGTGTCTCTTAAAAA
The DNA here is from genome assembly GCF_048593235.1 of Sminthopsis crassicaudata. Classification (NCBI taxonomy): domain Eukaryota; kingdom Metazoa; phylum Chordata; class Mammalia; order Dasyuromorphia; family Dasyuridae; genus Sminthopsis; species Sminthopsis crassicaudata. The sequence continues at coordinate 726,205,092 of NC_133617.1, forward strand.
CTTTAGAATTGATTGTATGACATGGGAGACATTGGCACAGGACTGCCCAGCATGGCGTGCCCACCTCAGGGAAGATACTTTACTCTTTGAGCAAAGCAGAATTGAATTAGCTCAGAAGAAGCATGAGATGTGCAAAGTTAGAGAAACCACCCTAAATGTTCATAGGGACTATTTACATCCAACCTGTGACAAAATATTTTGAATTCATGTTGTTCTAATCAGCCATAGTGGAATACACTAACTGGACTTTAATATAATGATGCTATTTTAGTCTTCAAGAAACAGAACTACAAACATACACCAGCAATTACCTTTTGCATAGTTTGAATTAGATGTCTTGTAGAGGTCTCAAATCAATATACTGAGTTGAGGTCAAAGTGAACCCGTTATCTTTTCCCTATGTCCTTAGGGCTTCCCATCTTTCCTATTACAGTAAAAAGTACCACTATCTTTATAGATCCTGGGATTTTCAACCTCAGATTTATCCTCAATTTGTAGCTCACTCAATTTACATATCTAATCTCTTGCTTAATTTCATAGTATTTGCCTTCCCAACCTGTCTTGTCTAATACTAGTTCAGGTAATCATCACCTCTCATCTTAATCTACCACAATTTGTCTCTCTAACTACTGTTCTTTCTCCTTCTAGCCCATTCTCCACTTAGCTACTAAGGTGATTTTTCTGAAATGTGGGTCGGACCACATCAGTCAGTGCTCAGTGAAGTCCCAGGGCTCCCTCTTATCTCTAAGATTAAATACAAACTCCTCTGTTAATTATGTAAAGTTCTTTGGTCCTTTTCTACTTTTTAAGTGTTTTTATATTGGATTCCTCTCCATGGTCTATAATCTAACTACATTGGAGCATTTACTATAGCTCAGAATGACATTTGATTTCCTACCTCTGTGCTTTTGCATAAACTGCCCTCCATGCTTGGAATTCTCAACTTTTTTATATCCATCTCTTAATTTCTTTGACTTCCTTTAAGATTTAACTCTAATTCCGCCTTCTACAGGAAACCTTCACCAATCCCACCAAGATGTTAATGTCTTATCTCTCAGATTCTAGCCCATCCATCTACTTTGTATATGCTTATATTTACCTGGTTATTTACATGACAATCTTTCTACTACTCCCCCAACACAAATTGAGGGCAGGAACTGTGTATTTTTCTTTTAAATTTTCTTTGTACACTAGGCACACTGACTAAAACATAGTAAGTGCTCAATAAAAGTTTTAGCAGAATGAATCACAGTTCTTAGTAGTATATCTTGAACCCAATGGGCCTCTCTTCTATGTTTATTGGTAGAAAAAAAGGAAGCAGAGTGGGAAATCAATATAGACCCTGAAAATTAAGCCCAAGACTGTTAGTAAGCATTCATTCAGTAGATGTAAGCTGATTAAACTCTTCAAGAACTATGTGATCAAAATGATGAGACATTGAGAAAGGGAGGGCTCCTTGGGGCACGTGATAAATTCTTAACTGTATATATTGAAGTTTAAATGTTAGATCTAAGTAGGTATCATATAGAGAATGGCTTGGAGCCCAGGCAGTTTCTTGGAAGTCAATGACTCAAAAGGAAAGTTAAAAGAAGGAGACAAAATGGAAGGGGAGATAGGGGAGAAGTGAGGAAAAAATTGCAGGAGTCCTGAAGAACTCTGACTTTGTGAAAGACCTTAGGGCAATTTCTGTCTCACATATCCAGTAGCTATGATTCTGAGAAATCATTTAATCTTTCTTGTCTTGGTTTCTCAAATATAAAATAGGGATGATAATATTTTACCTCTACTGTTCCAGGGATTAAACATTTATAAAATGCCATGTAAATTATTTTTTCTTTCCTTCTTCAGAATGCGTAATCAAAAGATTTTTAAAGGACAAAGGAAAATCAAGAAGATAGTGAAAATATTTTCATATCATCAGAAAATATCCTCCCAAGATTTCCCCCAATATAACTCTTGTCCTCACTAAAATACTATTGTACCCAATTAATCATCCCAAAGAAGAGTTCTTCCTAGTTCATGAAGATTCAGTCTTTTCCTTTTGAGATTATTTGAAATTTACCTTGTACATATATTAATTGTACATACTGATTTGCACTTTATCTCCTCCATTAAATAGGGTGCCCTTTGGGAGCAGGGATGAATTTTTGCCCTTCTTTGTAGCCCCAGTATTTAGCACTTAGAAGGTACTTAATAAATGTTTGTTGACTTGACTTAATTGAGCAAAGGAATCAATCCAATGCCTACATTTATTCCCTTGTGATGGTTCTGAATCTGATTACCTCTCCTCCCACTTTAGGAATTCCAGTGAGGCTAGTCTGGTGATTTCAGTATTTGAGCCAAAGGCCTTCCTGCTTTGTGTTGCTTCTCATAGTTTGTGATTCTGGTGAATGCACTTGTCTAATTAAATGAGTATGGCCCCCAGCCACTGATCACATTTAGGGACTCAGTGTATTACTTCAAATGGGGTAAATGCTCACTGGTTCTATTCAGGAGAGAAGAGTTTAAGGGCCCAACACTGAGCCTCTTTGTAAACATTAGGCTCCTACCATCTAGTAGAAATTGGGTATTGAAGTATATAATTCAATTCAATTTCATTTTCATTCTTTAATGGTGACCTTACATAAAGTATTTGTACTTATAATTGGTTCTACTGCCTGTGAATTATGAGATAGTCCCTAACTCAAGGCAATAAAGATGTAGGGCTTCTTTTTTAATTTTTATCCCTTTGATTCCTGGAGTGTCAAAAACACATGCTTCACTGTCATTGTCAGAAAAATATGGAAAGCTTTTCTCCACTCCTTCTCCCTGTGGGGACTTAACTGAGCACATAGAAAGGAGTGCAGAGAATGAGTAAAAGAGACAGATTGAATGCTGTATTGTTAGAATGAATATTTACATTGATGAGATCATAAATCTATTAGAGTTTTAGAGTAGGATATGGATTAAAAATTGTGTGGGAGTCTGCATGGTATAATGGAAAGAGCACTGACTCTAGAATCCTATGATAGATTCAAATTTCAGCTCTGATCTTACTACTTGTATGATTTCAACTAAGTCACTTAAGGGACAAGGCATTTTAAATGGACCCCAGGGTCTGAATGAAGGGTACTGAAAGTCAGTACCAAATTTATGATCTTATGATCTAAGAGATAGACCAAAGATAGAAAGAGATCAATTAGAATTCTATTTAGATTAGTTAGAAAAGAGGTAATAATGACCTAAATTCTTCTTATCACTGAGAAAAACAAACATTGATTTTATATTTTACATTTGATTTACCTCTGAAATTAAGTTTGTCCTGTAATTGCCTAAATCTTGGTTCTTTGTCTCAACATAGTTCAGAAATTCAGCTGGCCAGCAAGAAGTTAAGTCTAGACATCCAATTCTGCTAATTACTATTCTATTCTTGTCTCAAGCATATCTGCTTTCCGTAGGGATGTGGGTGGACACCAGGAAGTCTGATCTAGTGTCTTTATACCATTGCACTACCCTTCCAGGATGTCTGGTTTGCTATCCAAGAAGTCTAATCTTCCAATTGGATTCAAAAAATGAACTTTTCTTAGTTTTAGGAAGAAAGGGCTGTTGCTAGCTCCTCATTCTCTAATTCCAACTAATCTTGTTGCCCTCATCACCATGATGTTGTCAACCCTGTAAGCAATTGTATTATTTCCTCATCTACCTGTTTTTTATTTATTCTATGCAAAAGGGAACTGTCCTCTTTGGGGTCTTTGGTTTAAAACTGAGGCAACTGAGGCAACCTTTGACTCCTCTATTGGTAGGTTTATATAATGCTAATAAATGATTACCTTGCTTGCATAATACACACCTCAGTCTACCTTTGCTGAATTTCACTCTAAACATCATTAAAGGATTTAAAACAAGGACTTTGCAAGTCATCCAGTATAACTCTTTCTTCTTACATATATAGAGTTAGGCTTGGAGAAGGGAAGTCATTTGCCTAAGGTTACAAACATAGGTTCTAAGTGGCTGAGTGAAGATTACATTTTAGATAAGTATAGTTAGAGTAAGATTAGGAGGGTGAGAAGCCTGAAGAAAATATAAAAGCATCTAGAGAAACTAGCAATTCTTTGGATGAAAAAGATAAGACTTTGGAGTACATGTATATGTGGTGCTACTGCTGCTGGTGATGGCTGTCTCCAACCATCTGAAGGAGAATTTTGTTTGTTCTCCTCATCCAGAAAGACTAAATAGTGTGATGTAGTAGAAACAAAATAAAGCATAAAAACTGGTGACCTGAGAACTAAGTTTGAATCCTTTCTATAACACTTCTTCTGTGTTTTGGGGCCAATTACTTAACTTCTGAGGGATTCAATTTCCTTTTCTCTAGAATGATGGGGTTGGGATAAATGACTTTCAAGAGTAAGTCCAGTTCTACGTTTATGATGCTTGACTAATGACTGGAAATTACTTAAGAGATAACTTAGACTGAAAGTAAGGAAATACTTGCTAATAACGAGAGCTAACTCAGTGTCAAATGGACAGCTCCAGCTGGTAGTGGTTTGCAGCTCATTGAAGATCTCAAGCAAAAGCTTTAAGGCCATTTTGTGGAGTACTTTCTAAGAATTTTTCCCATACAGGTGTGTCTAGATGACTTGTAAGATTTCTTGCAAGTCTTATCCCTATATTAAATCATTCCATACTGTAAGGGCATGGGTCAGCCTCTGGATACATCACTAGGGGGCTCTTTTTCTTTTGCTTGAGGACTAGCTATGGAATAAGAAGAGCTGGATTCAAATTCTAACTATTGGGCAAATTATTTATGTTAAATATTTATACTACCTACTTTGAGTGTTTAAGATTGCAAAGCCACAGGTCACAGGATTTTTCAATTGAAAGCGATCTCAAAGCTTACATAGTTCTCCCAGCTTAGAATAAACTTGAGGAAACTGAGTGTGAGAGAAAGACCAAGATCATAGAGCCAGTAATTGGCAAATCTGCAATTTGTATCTCTATATTCTTGCTCCAAAATTAATAGTCTTGACACCATATTATCACACATTCTGTGAGTTCTTTCAGTTATTATTATTGCAATGGGGTAGCCACCATTATTCTAGTTCAGCAGCCAGGGCATCTGGGTAGCTCTCAAAATCCTTTTGTAGAAATTCAATTCATGATTCCTGTTTTTTTTTAAATGAAGTACAATTGGCAAAAACAAGACTTTTAACAGTAATTTGAATTATTTTCTAATTAAGTGTGCAAAATTAGAACAACAGAAATGGAATTGTCTATATTTGCTAATAAGTACCCAAGTGGTGCAAAGAACAGGCATCTGTCTCTTTAAGCACGAGTGGTTATTAATACCAGCCTCCTAGCTGTTCATTTATAGGCAGAGCACTAATGTAATCTCAACTTTCTATAGAGACATCTGTTTGGGCCATATTCATGTTAAATCCAAAGCAAAAGACATGTTTCAAGAAAGTTTAGTGACTATTTTTCTAACATTTTTATTGTATAAAGTGCATATCTCATCACTCAAACTTTTTGATGATCACACGGTTAATAATATTTGCTGAATATTTGCTGAACGGGACCTAGATTAGCTACATGACCAATGGAGAAGGACCATAGATTATTAAAGTGACTTTAGGATTTATTGAGGTTGAAAGGTAGTGTAATATATTGGGTAGTCTTTTGAATTTGTAATCAGCAGAACCTAAGTTCAAATTCAATCTTCCTCTAGTACTAACAATATCACCATAGATAATTAATCTTACTTATCTGAATCTCAGTTTGTTTACATGTAAAATGGGGATTATTATGTCTGGAGGACTACCTTACATGATTATTGTGGAACTATACCATATTATGCTGTATTGTAAAACTATGTTAGACTGTATTTTGCAAACCTGTGAGTGACATCTACATATTAATCATGTTGCTGATAAGAAAATAGAAGTGAAATGACTTGGCTAAGATTATGAAGTTTCAAAACAACATCTAGAACCTAGAACTAGAATTTTTCAGATGTTCCCAAAAAGATTCTCTTTTAGCAAGATGAAACTACTCAGATGTCTTAAATGAGATACATATTTGGGGCAAATTTAAAACGCATGGGGCATGATGAAATGAGTATAACATCTTGGAATCAAAAGTCTTGGTATAAATCTTGGATTTTCCACTTACTGGCTATGTGACCCTAAGTCACTAATCTGTAAAGTCATTAATCTGTAATGGGGATAATAATGTTTCTGCTACCTGCCTTCCAGGTTTAATGCATGTATTAATGGATAATGTTTAACACTGGATATTCTTCATGAGAAATCCAGAGTAAGCTCGGCCGATGGGATTCTGATGAGTAGATCTTAGATGGATCTGATTGTATTTTTTTAATAATCTGATTGTATTTTCATTATTTCTTACTTCACTTCTAGTATTTGCTCTGTGGGCTCTGGAAAAGAGCTAGATTTGCACTTGAACTGATATTATGAACCTAGCTCCATATACCTCTGTTGAGTATCTCTATTTTTTCTTATATACAGAGTATCTTGAAAGTTTTAGTGCATTTTAAATTAATTAAGATGTAATTTCTAGAGGTATTTTAGCTGTGAAATGCACTAAGACCTTTGGGACACCTGGTATATCTTGTTGGTATATAGTTATTTTTCATGTCGTCTCCTCCCATTAGACCTTCAATACCTCATGAACACAGACAGTCTTTGACCTTTCTTTTATCCCCAGTGCTTAACATAGAGGTTGGCATCAGGATTACCCAACCACTCTCAGTAATAAGAGCTAGCTTTTATATAATGCTTTTTAGATTTGTGAAAGGGTTTTACGAATATTGCAACACTCATATGAGGCAAATGCTATTATTATCACCTTATTTATAGGTTAAAAAAAATAAAACAGGTAGATTAAGTGACTTGTCCAGTATCACACAGCTGGTAAGCATCTAAGTCTGAATTTGAACTCAGGTCTCCCTGACTCAGTGCTCTATCCACTGTGCAATAAGCATATGCCAGAGTTTGAATACTGATCTTCCTGACTCCAAATCTGGATCTCTATCCATTATTCCAGGCTACCTCTCTTAGTGGGTAGTTAATAAATTGAATGTAGTTTATTTGTTGAATCGTCCCATGAGAAGAGAAGAAAAGGTCTGCCAAAGGTAAAGCAAAGTTACATATCTTGTTCCCAACAATAACCCCATTTGGAATTTTCTCAGCAAAGATACAAGATTGATTTGCCATTTCCCTCTCCAACTCATTTTTGAGATAAGGAAATGGAGGCAAATGGAGTTAAGTGGAGAGTCTGAGGCCACATTAGAAATCACTAGGAGGAGATTTCTTGGCTCCAGGGCCAGCACACTATTCTGCTCCACATAGTTGGTCTGAAATTTACCAAGGATATTAAAAACCAAAATAAAACAACACACTGGGATGGCAACTTGCATGATGGAAAAGATGTTGGATTTGGAATCAAAAGATCTAGATTTGAATCCTGGCTCTACCACTTACTTTCTCTCTGGCTCTTAGTTAAATCAAAAAGAATTTATTAAATGCCTCCTATGTGCCAGGGGATGTACTAAACTCAGGAGTTTCAAAGAAAGGCAAAATAGTAAAAAGACTCCTAGAGCCTCACCTTGAAATCTAACAGTCTCTCTTTTTAAGGAACTCATGGTATAATGGAAGGAGAAAAAATGTAAACAACTATGTACAAATGATACATATTTCTGGTGAATTGGGAATAATCTCAAAGGGAGCTGTTAGGAAGGTTGGGGATTTCTTCTTTCAGAAAATGGGCCTTCAGCTAAGTCTTGAAAGCAGGATAATTCACAGATCAGGTGGAAGAAAGTTCCAGGCAAGGAGAAAAAGAGCCAGAAAACATAAAGTTGGCAGATGGAGTCTCTTGCACTAGATGGGTCATGAAGTATATGGAAAGCAATAAAATATAAGAAGACTGGAATCATGGCAAGGGACATACTATAAAGGATTCTAAAAACCAAAGAGAAGATTTTATATTTGATCTTGGAGGCAACAAGGAGCTACTGGAATTTGCTGTCTAATGGATTGGCATTAGCATGGTCAAACCTGCTAATTAGGAAGATTAATCTGACAACTGAGTGGAGGATGGACTAAAGTGGGGGAAGACCTGAGGGAGGGTTAGCAAGCAGCCCTGGGCTATTACAATAAACCAGGCCTTAGATGATGAGTCAGCAGTGTGACTGGAAAGAAGACAGGGGTGGATGTTGCAAAGGCAGAAATGACAGGAGCTGACATATGATCAGAAAGCTCAAGAAGAAGGAAGGATGATACCTATGTGATGAGCCTGATTATTTGGGAGGATGATGGGACCCTAGATTGTCATAAGCAAGTTCAGAAAAGGGAAGCTTTTGGGGAAGAGATAATGAGTTTAGTTTGGACCTTGCTAAGTTTAAGATAGGTGTAGGGCATCCAATTAAATATGTCCATTAGGCAGTTGGAGATGTGAGACTAGAGGTCAGTGGCTAGATGGAGTTGGACAAGTAGATCTGAGGACCATCTCCATAGAGATAATGGGAAGGATAACTCAGATGTTCTCTAAATTCCATCCAGCCCTAGATCTATGATTCTGTGAATTCTTTTGTAAAGGAACTTTTTTTTTTTTGAAATGGTCTTAGTAATGGAGTTCCAAGTTCCTTTTATGATTTCACAGCCATTATATTACAAAGCCTTTCAGATTTTATGGAATCAAATATGGAAAGGAACAAAGATTGGAAAGCCATACTTATAAGATGAGAATTTTCCTGCTCCTCTAGTTTCAGCAATTATAAGTCAAGCATTCCATAATCGAATTCTCCAAGCATTTTCAAGTACCTACTATGTGCAAAGTTCATGTGCTGGTAGCAAAAGCACAGAATCAAAGCAATTCTTGTTCTTAAAGAACTGATGCTTTATTAATAGCAACAGCACCATCTCCAATGGAACACATGAGAAAATCACTTGAGCGTTGTTTCCCCAGCTTTACAAATTGTTAAACACTTTACTATATCTATAAGCCAATCTACTTAACAAGGAAGAGTGATGACAGAAGCAGCAGCTTTAACTTGGTGCATTTTTTTCTCCCAACAAACATCTGGCTCTTTATCAGCTTCATCAAATACAAGAACTTCCTTATTCCCCTGTGTTCTTCTTGAAGAGAAAAAAAAATCCACAGCTGTGTATACATTGCTTATAGAGGCAACAATTCAGTTCCCTTGGGCAGTGTGGCTGATCAGATTATTTCTGTCCTTATTTGCATGGACTGATACCTATGCATTCAAACATCTCCCCTTGTCCTGCTTACACCTCAGCTCCCCTGTCCCCTCCAAAAAAAGCACCTTAAGGGTTTCTTGGAGATATCACAGAGCAACCAATTCATATTTAATCTAAGAAAAGAAGAATGATTCTTTAGTGTTTCTTAGCTAGTATGCTAGCTGGTCAAGAATTTGGAGCAGAGATATAACTAAGACTAGGCAATGAGAGTTTTGACTTGGGGCATCAAAATTTAGAGAAATGAACTCCTACTTCTTCAGTAGTATAGAAACAATGTAATTTAGCACCTAGTTAGCAAGAACAATTAGATAAACTAGGAAGCTACCAGATGGCATTTTTCCTCCCCCAGGCAGCTGTACCTTAGGTGAAAAAATTGATTTGAGGGCTCATTTCATTTTTTTTCCCCTTCCAGGTGTCAAAATTGCTATTTATAGCTCAGATCTGAAGACTTTGCTTTGAAAACGAAAATATTTTGTTCTTAGGCCCAAGACCCAAGGATACTATTAATAGATGTATATCCTAAAAACATCAAAGAAAAGGGGAGAACTATTTGTACAAAAATATTTGTAGCTGTTCTTTCTGTGATGGCAAAGAATTAGAAATTAAGGGGATACTTATCAGTTGGGAAATGAGTGAAGAAGTTATGGTATATGATTAAAATGGAGGATATTAAAATGATTAATAATATAGTTTCAGGAAAAACCTGGGAAGTCCTATATAAACTGTTAGGATTACCAGGTGAGAACTCAGGTTGTCTGGATAGTGACAAGGTGAGAACTCAGGTTGTCTGGACAGTGACAAGGTGAGAATTCAGGTTGACTTGACAGTTCTCTGGCTCAGACCTTTGGTTTGGGCCTTTTAAGGGAGTTTACACCTTAGGAATTCTAGGAGGAGCAAGCTCATTGGTTGAAGTGGTTCCTCCCAGAGTATGGGCGTGTGATCATACAAGGGCTTCTGGGAAGAACCACTTCAACCAATGAGCTTGCTCCTCTTAGAATCTGAGCCAATGAACTATCAAGTCAACCTGAGTTCTCACCTTGTAATTGTCCAGACAACCTGAGTTCTCACCTAGTAATCCTAACATCTCCCCCTTTCTTTTGATTTCAGAGGTGGAGGAAAACCACTTCAACCAATGAGCTTGCTCCTCCGTGTAAACTCCCTTAAAAGGCCCCAAACCAAAGGTCTGAGCCAGTGAACCGTCAAGTCAACCTGAATTCTCACCTTGTCACTGTCCAGACAACCTGAGTTCTCACATTGTCACTCTCCAGATAACTTGAGTTCTCACCTTGTCACTGTCCAGACAACCTGAGTTCTCACTTGGTAATCCTAACAATAAACTGATGCAGAATGAAGTGAACAAAAGCAAGAGCTCAACAGTGTTGTAAGCATAACTAATTGTGAAAGACTTGGCTACTGCTCATCAAGATAATGATCAAAGACAATTCCAAAGGACCCATCATAGAACATCCTATCTACCTTCAGAAAGTGAGAGAAATGATAGATTCTGAGTGCAAATTGAAGCATACTTTTAAAAATTTTTATTTTTTGTAAATCTTCTTTAATAGCAAGGCTAGAACAGAAACAAGATTTGCAAGACTTCACAAGTATAATGAGTTGAAATGAAATTGCTTGCCTTCTCTAGTGGTGGGGTAGAAAAAAGGGAGAGAACTTAGAACTTAAATTTCTCAAAAATGAATGCTCTATGTGTGTGTATATATCTATTTTTTGATAATGGTATTTTGACATAATTGGCTCCCTTTACTTTATAATCTGCATTTTATTTAATGTTTTTATAAAAATTCTGAAAGTGTGAAAATGAGTTTTACCAGATTACCAAGGAGTCCACGTATTACATTAAAAAAAAAAGTTAATAACCCCTGATCTAGGTGCAATTTGACACAGGAAAGGCACATCAGGGTTTGTACCTTGTTATTCCAGGATGTTGTGACTATCTTAATACAACTCAAGTATGCATTAGCTTTTTAAAACTTTCCATGTCATACTACTTGCCTCACATCGATTTTACAATCCACTAAAAGTGCCAGATATTTTTCAGAAAAAAAAAAAAAAAACCAAACAAACCTGCTATCTAATCAATTTGCTCATCTTATGCCCAGGAAGTTGATTTTTGAAGCTAAGATTAAAACATTAAATTTAATTTGATTTAGTTCAGTCAAATATCCAATTTTCTGGCCTGTCAAGTTTCTTTCTTTTTTTTTTTTCCTTTTTTGGCTCTTGATTCTGTCATCTAATGTATTAGTTAATTCTTTTTAGTGTCACATGCAAATATAATAAGGAGGCTTTTGTCTAAGTCCTTGATAAAATATCAAATGGTATTAAGAACAAATAAAAATTCTAGGAAAACTACACTGGAGAACTTCCTTCGAGTTGACATTCAAACAACAATAATTAGTCTGAATTTGGGCTACTCCATATCCATTTAATTGTCTTCTATGAGATTGTCCCAAAGTGGAATGACCTGCTTTGGGAAGTGGGATTGATCTTCCTCATGGTGTATCTTCAAACATAAGCTAAATGATCACTTTTGAGATATATTGTAAGAAGGATTCTTTTTCATTTGTGGGTTTGACAAGATGGCCTCTGAAGGAGGGACTGGGAACAAGATTTTAGTGGAATAATGCATTGTCAAAATCAAATAAACAGAGGCCACTAAACATATAAGAATGGTTGTGGGCCACATGTTAATTTAGAAAACCACAAAACAAGTGTTTTTAAAATTGTTATTTATTTTGTTAAATATTTCCTAGTTAATTATAATTTCATTCAGGCCATACTTGGGAGTGTTTGGGGCTTCATGTGACCTAAAGGACCAACGGTTGTATACCTCTAGATGGTGGATAGAGCATTAGATAAATATTTTTGAAGTCTGCTTCTCACACTTGTTAGGTATGTTACTCTGGGCAAATCACTTATTTTATCCATTTCTCACTTTCTTCATTAAGAAAATGATATAGCTAGACTCAATAGTCTCTAACATCTTTCCCAACTCTAAATCTGTATTCCTCTATTTTGCCTATTGGTCCTCTGCAATTCTTTCCAACTCTGAAATTCTATCAAAGTAGCTACAGTAATTTCCATCATAAATGCAATCTGATATCTTCATTCACCTCAAACACTATAAAATGGAATCTCTTTATAAGAGCCTAACTTTTTCTTTTAGCTTCCAAAGTCATCTAATTTTCAACAATAAGGAATAAAGCTAGTCCTTTGGAGTAAGTGAGGATGGCTTAGCTAGTGGAGAATTTCTAGTGAATTGTTCACATTAAATCCTTTGTCTTTTCAATTAAACTGCAGATGACACTGGAAAATTGGGGGGGGGGCATTTGGAATGGGAGGAAAGGGTAAACAAGGCACCACTCATTGACATTTTAGTGTATTTTTTTGTCCCCACTATAGAAGAAAAAATCCAGCTTTGAGAGATACTTCAAATGACATCAACTTTTCAATGGTTCAATTAAATCTCTCATCCCTTTACAGAACCATAGCCAGCAATTTGCATGCCAGGGATATGCAGTGTGTATGATACTCTTACAGCAACAATGTATTTTGTGTCCTGAAAGAAGCCGTGAGACAAATTTAGGTCCTTGGAATGGGGACATTAATTCTATGAAATAACACCCATCTACAACTCCAAAATAATGGCACTTTACACCCTTGAAATTTCACTGTCCTCAGATATAGCCCTAATCCTTTAGTCCTAGTTATAACTTCACATCTATATTCAGGTGAGTGTCATTATGGATAGGGAGCTCCCCCGAGTTTCCTCTGGACTGTAAAGAACCATCATACTCACCTGATTCTCCAAGATCTCAAAGCACATTTTGACTCATGTAACAAACACGTAACTGAATCATCTTTGCCATCCATGTCCACTGACATTCTTTGGGAAAGGATCAGGGAAGCCTGTTTAGATTCTCTGTGTGAAGTGTGGCATTTTTACTGAATGAGAAAGCTATGATTCTCTCATTCCCATTTTCATGAGCTGCAATCCAACTCATTAGAATTCTGGTCAGCTTCCTGGGCTCTCAGGAAGGGGTTCATCAGGCAGTCTTTGGTGCAGGTATTACAAAGCCTGCCTTTTGGGATGCATGGACAGCCCAAAAGAAATGAATTGGAGACAAAGGAGGAGATAAACTATTATCAGAAGGAAAATACATTGACATGAAATAACACCTGTCTACAACTCTAAACTCGATCTCATGTTAGCAATTCTCTTCTCCAGAAATCCCTCCCTCCAGTGAAGAATCTAAATCAAGATAGAAAGAAGGGAGTTTTGAGATGGAAAAGGTACTTGAACATTTAGATCAAAACCTTCTTTTAATTTTTTTTTGAATGAGGATCCTCCATAACAGTGTGGGGTGGGAAAAAATTGTGTTCGGGTGACAGAGAGGAGTGCTGATAACAGCATGTGTGGAAACTGGCGATATCAAAGAAGGCAATTGGGTTTACTTTTCTTTGCTGTTTTCTGAATGATTCACCAAGAGGTTTAGAAATCTGCTGTAGGAAAGTGAATAGGGAGATTTTTGATTGTCTCAATTAATTATTTCTTGGGTCCCTGCCTCAAGGGTAAAGTGAATTGTAGTTATATTGAGTGCTGATTTAAAGAGTATTGCTTTCCCTTTTCATTTATACTCCTCTGTTTAAATTTGTTGTAGGGGGAAAAGGTACTGTATATTAATTCTAAATTCTATAAAGGGCACGTATAGTATAGTAAGTGGAATAGTGGTCTAAGCATCACATAGTTCTGGGTCTTAGACATTATGAGAGATTAGCTTTGTGAGTATAAGACATTATTTCTGTGGGATTCAAATTTCCCTGTATGGAAAATGAAGGGTTGGATGAAATGGTTATCACTGTTCCTTCCAGCCCTGGCATTATATCACATAAGGAAAGGGGAAAATTGCCCTCCAAACAAAGAGAAATCAAATGCTCAACAATATATTATTTATACATATCCTATAAAATCTATGAACCCTCTGTCTTCCCAACTGGAACAAAAGATCCTTGAGACAAAGGGCTGCCCCATTTTGGTATTTGTATCACCAGTGCCCAGTATAATTCCTGAGACAGAACAGATTGGTGATACATGGTTATCAATCGATCATTTAAGGACTCATTTGTTGATGAACAGACATCCTTCTGCCAAATACACTGTTTTCCTACCACCACTCCTTTCCCTCCAGCTTAAGTCAGATATACCAATAGAACTCCCCAAACTCAGAAAATGTGACTTCTTTGCTAACCTATTTGTAAAAACAACATAACAATCCCTAAAACACATTACACCACATTGGGTTCCAGTGTTTAAACAAATGATCTTATTTGGGTCCTTTTAGTTATCCATACAGAAACTCAATCAAATATCTGGGAGCCAAATATGCTATAGTTAAAAAGCCTGTGAAGAACTTTCTCTATTAATGCTGTATGGAAGAACATAGACACTGAGCTACAAAGTTCTTAAGAGATCATCTATTCTAGCTGTATCCATTGACAGTTCAGGAAACGGAAACCCAGAGAGATCAAGGAACTTTCCCAGATTTGAACCTAAGTGTTTTCACCTGTTCTTTGGCGAATAGGTGGTACAGTAGATGGAGTGCTGGGCTGGAGTCAGGAAGATATCTTCCTAAGTTCAAACCTGTGTGACCCTGGGCAAAGTCACTTAAAACAGTTTGCCTCAGTTTCCTCATCTGTTAAAAGAGCTGGAGAAGAAAATGGCAAACACTAGCATCTTTGTCAAGAAAGCCCAAGTAAGGTCTCAGAGAGTCGAACATGACTGAAAAATGATTGAATCTTTGACCACAACAGGGTTTTTTATTTTTTATCATGCTGTCCACTTAATATTTAGTGGTTAAATCTAAGGAGTGGTCAGAAACATGCTGAAATTAATGATTTGCTAGGGTCATATAACTAATTAAGTTATGGCTTTCAACTTAGGTCTTTTTTGATTCCCTGCCCAGTACTCTAAGCACAATGCCAGGTACTTCTCTAGTAAAATAATATTCGATAAATGTGAAATTGGCTTAGAAGTAAAATTCACCTAATGAGCTGTGAGCCTTTAAAGCTGAACAAACCATTTGCTTGATTAGTTTAGCTGGCTTGCTTTATTATATATTCCAAAGGCCAGAGTTCTTGGCCAATAATTAGTCACCTTTTGGGTATAGCACTTAGTATTATTATTTCTGATGGATGGTTGACATTATAACATCAATAAAATTTGAGTCAATTTAACATTTCCCATATTAGGCATGAGGTAAACTCTTTCTGTTCTATTGGTGGGGGGTCTCTCTTCAGTGCTCCAAAGTGCAGGCCTATTGCATCCCGTGAATGAATAGTTGATTGAATCATTGCATAATGTTATTAACTTGAGCTACAACATCAACATACAACATTTAATAACATATTCATTAAAATGTCTGATAGTCCAGAGAACAGGTAATAAAAAGATGACAACGTTCTCATTTTTGCCCTCAAGATCATATGATTTACCCTTTTTTTTAGGGACTTATAAACAGACTTTGGAGGGGATAACACACATTTTTCCCCAACACAAATGAAGTCATCTGACTCTGCCCATAGAAAAAAAATACAAACATCTTGAATAGTTTCTAGTGGTGTTGTGAAAGGACAGGGCTATAGATTTTCTTGAGAGTGTGAAATAATTCACAAAGCTTGCTCGTTATTCTTAGAGACAGCACATTAATAACATGGGACTCTGAAATCTTTTCTTATCTATGCCAGTGCACACTAAGAGGGATGAGAAGCTGACTCCTTAGATTTAAAATAACATTTTCCCCCTTTCTCAAGAAATAAGAATTGATTGAAAGTGCTTTTACTTGGTACCAGAAGATCAGGTTTTTGAAGCCACTTGAGGTGGAAGAGATAAATGGAAGCCACTGGCTTTCTGCTTGTTCCTGAGAATTCCATTGTTCATGAATATGGGAGAAAGCCTAACAGAATTCTGATTTAGTCTATGACTGCCAAGAGTTTGGTGTTTACAACACCAGAAGGATTGGAAATACACATTTTTTAAAGCATGTCCCACATCACAGCCAAATCTGTAGGCCTACCTGGGTGCTTGTGAAAAGAAAGAGACATTGATTTGTCATTAATGAATCTGGCATTAACCAGATAAATTCAATATTTTTCTCTGGTCATTTTTCTGATGATGTATACCATCAAGATTTGGTTTTCTTCTATTATGAGAGACTAGTAAGCGTGGTTCTTTTTTTTATGGGGAACTCTGAACACTAATAATAGTTCTCATTTATACAAGGCTTTAAGATTTGTAGGAGGGAAGGTAGGGCAGAATGAATAGAAAGCTGACTTCAGAATCCAGAAAAGCAAGATTTGTTATATCTTTGGTTCATACAGGAGATGTGAGCCTGAAAAAGCCACTTAACATCTCAGGGGACCAGAAAACACTCTACGATGATACATTGCAGAACAGTTATTGATCTTCATTAGTAGAGTGAGTTTCCTCTTTAGGAGTCTCCTACATGACTGAAATTCAAGCTCTGAACAAAAAATAAATAACTAACCTACATAGTGCCTTTCTTAAGCTTTGTGTTTTGGGATAAATCCATGCACTTGGATTCTGGAAGACTAAGTTCACTTACTCAGACATTTACTTGTTTTAAGGGATCCTTAGCAAGTTATAATTTCTGTCTCACCATCCTCATCTATAAAATGGAGTTAATACTAATAAGAGTTTTGCCAGAGGTTTTCTTAGTTCTTTTATTTATTATTTTTATTTCTCCCCAAATACATGTAAAAGCAATTTTTAACATTTGTTTTTAAAACTTTGAGTTCCAAATTCTTTCTTTCCCTCTTTCTTCACACTTCCTCCCTTTACTGAGAAGGCAAACAATTCAATACAGGTTATACATGTGTAGTTATGAAAATCATTTCCATAATAATTATGTTTTCAAATAAAACATAGACTAGAAGGAAAAAAACTTCAAGAAAAAGCTTCAAAACGTATTCAGACATCATCAGTTTGTTTCTCTGGTGATGGAGATAGAATAAGTGCTTCATTGTATTGCGGAGAATAGCTAAATCATTCACATCTGATCATCTTATAATATTGCTATTATTTTATACACAGTATATTGAATTTTGCATCAGCCCAGGTAAGTCTTTCCAGGTTTTTCGGAGAGCATCCTTCTTAACATTTCTTACAGGATAGTAGTATTTCATCACAATTATATTCCACAACTTGTTCAACCATCCCCAATTGATGGGCATCCAATTTTTTGCCCTTAAAAAAGTTGCTATAAATATCTTTGTATATATATAGACATTTTTCTTTTTGTATTTTATCTCTTTTGGGATATAGACCTAGTAGTGGTAACACTAAGTTAAAGAGTTTGTATAGCTATGCATTGGGCATAGTTCTAAATTGCTTTATGTAATGGGTGAATCAGTTCACAAGTCCACCAACAGTTTTCCAACATCCCCTTCCCTTATTTTCCTTTTGGATCATATTAGCCAATCTAATAGGCATAAGGTAGTACCTCATAATTATTTTAATTTACAAGTCTCTAATTTACAAAATTAATTGCAACATTTTTCCCATATGATTATAGATAGGTTTAATTACTTTACCTGAATTTTTATCATTTATCAATTGGAGAATGACTCCCATCTCTATAAATTGGATTCTGAGTTTGCCAGAGTTTTTGTGAGGCTCAAATGAGAAAATATACATAAAGCACTTTGCAAACTTTAAAGCACTATGTTAATATATATGTATACTAAAGTATACATAAAATACATAAAATATATTACAATAAGCTATTGTTACGGTCATGATGATACTTATTTTTATACAAAGTTCTTCAAATGTTTGCCAGACTATGCTAAAAGGCCTTCAAGTATATTATGAAACCACTTTTTACCTTGGTATAACTATTGAGAAAACAATGAAATATTTGGTAAAAGAATGGACATTGAACACTATAGAGACAATATAACTGATGGAGAAACATTTACAAATGTTACATGGTATATATATTTTGTCTTATTATTACCTGCATTCTCAACATATCCCTTCCCTCTCTTCTTAATATTAATTAATTTTTTAGAGGACTGTCCTTTAGGACAAAATTTTAAAAAAGTGCTGAAAAAATTAAGCAAAAACATTAATAAAGTCTGACATATGTAATATCATATGTCCATAGTCCTTTATTTTTTTCCAAGAAAGCAAAAGAAATGCAACATAGCAACAAAAGCCACAACGGTGATGACAAAATCTTTTATTTTCAAATGGGGGACAGCTTAGAAAAAGAAATATAATGGAGATTATGGCCATAAAGAGAGATACAAGCTATTTTTCTTTTGAAGGCAGAGGTTTAATTCTGTGAAAAGAATTTTAAAAAATGCATATGTGTATATGCCTGCTGGGTAGCATGCAACTAACTGAATTTAAGGAATTATAGTAAAATAATCTTAGTCTATCAAACTAACTTTTTATTTTATTTTTAAAAATTAAATTTGATATAGACATATAGAGGGTTTTAAACTTGTAGATATAAAAGTATTTTTAACTTAAGTTTTAACTTAGGTTTAAAGATCTTCCAAAGAGCCATAGGTAGATTTCAGAGGTTTCAGGAACTTAGGGAAAAATACACCTTAATTTTCACTGTCCTCTAACTGAAACTTACATTTATCCCAATTATGAATTAAAATGAAACATCGAACAGTGTGATTTTGATAAGGTGTCTGTGGGCGTCAACAGACTGACAAAGTAGTTCATAACACAACAAAAATTTAGAACCCATGAATAGGTAGTCTTGAAGCTCAGGGGATTGGATCTGACAGAGTCTAAACTCCAGAATAACTGTCAACTTCCTTATCACTTTGTGCATTCTGATGGACCAGAGTCCCTAGAAGTGCATCTGAATGCTATACCAGAGTCAGGACTTTTGCTTTGGTGTCAAACCTATAGGCTAGGCCTTTGAAGCTTGGCTTAAGACTTATTTTTTTCTTGCCAATGTTTTTGGTGATATCTGTTTTGAAGAACAGATTAACACAGAGTAATTGTCCTAATAATCAGAGTGATTGTTATTTTCTGTGATTTAGAAGACACTAATGATCTGAAAAACTGTCAAGGAAGCTATTCCAAATAAAAATGAGGCAAAAATCTGTGTGGTGTGGTAGAAAAGTTACAAAAACACTTATTTTGCCCCCACTAGCCAGTCTTCAGAAAACTATAAGATTTGGGAATATCGTTTGTTCTTCCTCTGGAGACAGATTTTCAGTGACTTAAACAATGTTTCCTTTAGTTGTTCTAAGAATTAAGTAATCTGTTTCTGTGAAAGATCATAACCTCCCAGCCCGCTAAAACCCAAGATTTCTTCATAATAGCACTCGCTTGTCCTCTATTTGTAAGATTGATGTAATATACATAAATATGGAACTTTTAAATTTCATTAAGTTAGACTTGCCCTGACATTTTAACTGAAAAAAATTAAGATGAATTTTGATCATGGTTCCATCCACAAATATAATCACTATCTGTCCTCACTTGTGGTCTTTTGCAAAATAAACAACCATTTCCTTATTTTCATTTAAGTACTACCTTGAAAAAGAACAAAGACAATAACAGGTTCTTGGAAAGCTCTCTCTAGATCAACATCAGTCTACTGATGATCACTATATGATATATATATATATATATATATATATACACACATATGTATGTATATATATATATATATATATATGTATTACTACTGCAACAGCTCTAAATGTATCTAATTCTAAAGTTATCTCTCCATTTTTTTTTCCAAACAAGAATTGCCATATATATTTGGAAATAGACTAAGTTTCAGAAGTGTAAAGGGCTGAAACTCTTGAGTTAATGCACTGAGCACTTAAGGCTAATTACTGATTGGACAATACTCTATAAGATCTTCTATGCTTGGGAAATGGCCCGTCCCACTATCCTGTGCTGGCCCAATCATTTGGTGTGTACAGAGAATTGTAGGAGGGACTAGGGGGTGGAGTAAGACTAGTTAGAGTCACTTCTGGGCTGGAGATGAAGAGGTGAGGTCACTGAGATCCTGTGTCCATCCCGTTCACTTCTACCACTAAAGACCAAGAATAAAGACCAAGGACTTTTGCTTATCCTGACTCTGGCTGAATCTAAGGTATCCAGGGTGTTAACATGGTCATCACAAGAGGAACTAGATATTCTTCTCCTTATTGATATTTATCAGAGAATAACAAAATTAATTTTGTATAAAAATGTCAGCGAACTAATCAATCAATCAAAAGACAAAACTGAAAGTCTCTGTCCTTAAGAATCTTATGTTCTGTCAGGAGAGACAACATGTAGGTATAAAAGCATGTACAGAGTAATACAAAACAAATTTAGTGATGGAGAACAGGAGTCCAAGTATGTTGATGTCAACTTGAAATGCCTTGGTTTACTTATTTAGTACATAAAAGAATCTGTGATTTTATTGATACCAGTATTCCTTCTGATGTAGATAAAAACATAGCCACATTTTCCCAAACCAGAAAAAGAAAGAAAAATGCAAAACAATAACCAGCATAGGAAACTGTCATATAAGAAATGAGGTTAGGAAGGCAAGGCAGGTCTTTAATTAACCTATGCTGGTTCTTAGTGATTACTTCCTATTCTAAATAATCACAAACTTGACATTTAAATGACATTTTAACATTGGATATTTGATGCCTTTTTAAATCCACATCTCTTAGCATCTTTTAGATTATGCATACATAATACACATATGTATATATGCCTATGTATATATGTGTATACATTCATATACACACATATATGTATATACATTCATATATACACATACATGTATGTGTATATGAATATGTATGTACACATATACATATATATTTGGAGGCAACTGGGGCTAAGGGAGTTGCCATGGTTCACACAGCTACTAAGTGTCTGAGGTTGAATTTGAACTCAGTCCTTCTGAATCCAAGTCTAATGACCCATCTACTGTGTTACCCAGCTGCCCCAACTAAAAAAAAATTCAAAATAGACTTTGCTATTATTTTATGAACTATTTTAATGGCAATAAAATTTGAAATCACAAGTGAGCTAGTTACATTAGAGAGGTCCACACATATCTTTAACACAATTCTTCTTGACCTTGTGATGGATCATCAATCTAAGGATGGAAAAAAGGGCAGAGGCCATTCAATCTGACCTCCTCCTTTTATAGATGAGGACACCAGGGCAAAGACTATTAATACTAGCTCAGTGCCACCCAGGTAGTGAGAACCAGAGGCAAGATTTGAAGCCAACTTTTTAGATCCCAGAACAAACATTCTTCTCAAATTTTCATATCATTCCTCCTTCTCTCCATTTAATCATACCATTTGGTATCACTTTAATATTATTTTCCAAACTCTATCTGACTTTGATTTTTGTCTCTGAAAAGTAAGGTTATAGGAAGAGTAAGTTATTGGAAGACTAAATTTTATTTTTAGTTAGTCTCAATCAGCGCTATTATCACAGGGTATTTGGGTTCCCCCCCCCTTATTCTTGATAACAGAATAATTAAGCAATAAAACACGACAGGGTGTGAATTCAAGTATAATAATTCATATTGACTCTAGCATGGTGTTAACATTGTGTCCTTGGACTCCTGCCTATCTCCTTCATAACTAATTATAAATGGCTTTCCCACAATTTAAACCTTCGAGTATACTTTTGGGGTTATAGTAGTATAGCCTGTGTTTCTTTTTTAATAAATGAATGCTGTTTAAAATGGTCTATTCTTCCCTTAAATATCATTTTAAGAAAAAGTGGGTAGGGCTGCTTTTAAATTTTCTAGGCTTATTTTAAGTGACCTATCCTAATCTTGGATCCTCAAATAATTTAGGTGATGCTTTACTTGAAATCTGTGGTTCTTGAAAATCCTATAGAAATCTCCTGACCTGTAACTTTGAGAGGAAATATCTTCCATTTCAAGGTTTGTGATCAGAGCCAAATTTTATGAAAATGAATCTGATTAGGAGAAACTGTGTTTTTGGATTGTCTACTGTTTTTATGTGGGGTACATGGTTTCTATCAGTTTGTAGTGAATCAAAAAAAGATAAATGTCCAGAATTAATGAGAGTCTGCATAAAGCATAAGTAGCAGTTATCTTCAGAAGCAATGGTGCTGAACAAGGTCTGGTTTGATTTGAAGAAAAAATAAGACTATCAAATTGAGTTTCTACTGTAACACACAATCAACTACTCCAGGAAGTATCTGGATTTTTTAAAATTATAGCTTTTTATTATTTAAATATATATATATATATATATATACATATATATATATATATATATATATATATATATATATGGATAATATATATATGGATAATTGTCACCCCTATAAAACCTTATGTTCTAATTTTTCCATCCCTTCCCCCGTCCCCTAGAGGGTAAGTAATCTAATATATGTTAAACATGTGCACTGATTTTTTTTTTTTTTTAACAATTAAAAACTGCATGTGAAAAGGTAGTACAATCTAGGCAAGAGGGATAGAATGTAGAAACATCTGAGGTGAGAAATGAAATGTTGTTTCCAAATAGTGGTAGATAAGACTTTGGCCATGAGTGCATGAAAGAGAAAATGCATAATAGGCCTAGAAAGGTATGCTGGATTTGGAAAGGCTTTAAATGTCAAACAGAGGAGCCTGCCACATTGGAAACTTTCAAGTGTTCTATTCATTGTTTTATCTAATGAGGACATTGAAGGTCAGGAAGAGCTCAAACAAGGATAGAGAAAGGATTAGAAATGAGTTCCTTTCTCTGTAAACCCAGTGCTCTTTCCCTAAACCACAGTGCTTTATTCCAGTGCTCTCTGTGACGGTACTCAAAAGCATTTCTGGTGTGTGAAACTATTTTGTAGAACTCTGGATTTTTCGTTGAGTCCAAATTTTATTTGAATGTTAGTTTTAAGCCTATTCGCCTGTCTCACTCTCTCCAGAGAGTTCACGTTTTCTAAAATAAGGTACGTATCTTGATGAAACCCCAAATCCTTCTATTGGATAAGTTTGCCTCTCCTATTGACTTGGCACCTGGTGCCATCTTTTCTCCTGCCAGGAGAGTTGCAGCATTATTGTTTTTTCATCTTGAAGCTTTTTGATTCCAAATCATTAAAGGTATAAAAAAAATGGAAATTGAATGAAGATTCATTGCTATAATTGTCTATGCTGCCTCTGGTGATAAGTACAGGGAACCATAACCAGTTTCTAACGCTTATTGCCTCTTAGAGCCAACAAACTCCTCTAGCCACCTTGAAGAAAGTGTTTGCTTCTCTATCCATGTGTCTTTCTCACATGTGATCCCTTTTGGTAGCCCATTAAAATTATAGCTTCAGAAAAATTGAAATTGGACAATACCAAAAGGATAATTAAGAGGCTCATGGCAAACACAAGTGGGTTATAAAATAATAGAAAAAACTGTGAAAGGGAACCATGATCATATCATCATAGAAGTATATGCTAGGTAAAGGACTAGACTAATAATGACTTTTGTCAACTTGAGGGGTATTTTATTTAATTATTAAGCTTTAATTATTTGGTTAATTAGCATTTCTTTAATGTTTTGAGGGATTAAAAATATAGGATTTCTGATTTAAAAACTGCTTTTCTAATCAAATTGGTCTTCTTGTTCTTTCTCACACACTTTGGTGACTTTGTAGTGGGCATTCCAATCCCATTTATCAATTAGGAGATGGCTCTTATTTAAATTTGTATCAATTCCCTATATATTTAGGATAAATCTCTTATCAGAGAAACTTATTGAAAAGGTATTTTCCTATGTACATTGGTTTTGTTCATGCAAAAATTCTTATTTTATGTAAGCAAAATAATCTATTTTATCTTCTTTAGTCCTCTCTGTCATTCTATCATCTTTCTATTCATAAATCTGATTTCTTTCTTGCTTCTCTAACTTATTTATAATGTAGTCCTTTATATCTAAGTCATGTATGTATGTATGTAAGTCTTGTAACATAGGTTATCCTCATATGTAGCATGAAATATTTATTTATACCATATTTTTGCTATTGTACCATATTTTTGCTAGTCTCTTTGATTGTTTTTCCAACAAGTTTGTCTAATAATGAGTTCTTAATCCAGTAGTTCTAGTCTCTGGGATGCTCAACTTTAAGCTACCACATTAATTTGCTTTTGTATATTTTCTAACTAAATGTTTCACTGATCTTTTTAACCAGTACCAATAGTTTGATGATTGCTGCTTTGTAGTATGTATTGATATCTAGTACTGCTGGAAACCCTCCTTCATACTTTTTCATTACTTCTCTGGAGATGTTTTATCTTTGTTCTTCTAGGTGAATTTAATTATTATTTTTTTCTAGCTCTGTGAATTAATCCTTTGGTCGTTTGATTGTTCTGGTATTGTGAATAATTAAATTATTTTAGGTAGTTTTATTTTTACTACATTGGCCTAGTCTATTTATGAACAAGCAATATTTCTCCAATTATTTGAATCTGTTTTTGTTTCCACAATGAATGCATTATAGTTGTATTCATATAATGTATGTGTATGTAGGGATGTGTGCGTATGTGTGTGTTGGTAGGTAGATTTTCCCAATCTACTTTTCCAGCCTGATTATGCCCTATTCCTCTTTCTACATTTATTGATCTAGTCAAATTGGTCTTCTTGCTATTTCTCACACATTCTGGTGCCTTTGACATGGGAATTCTAAGTCCTAGAATGCATTTCTTTCTCACTTTCTCTTCTATAGAACACATTATCTTTCTTCAAGATATTACAATGGAGTTTGCAAAATTGTGCTAGAAGGAAAAAATTTCCAGAGCTTTTTCAAGGTCGGTTGATTGAGGACAGATAAAAGTTCAAAACATTTCTTCAAGTGCCACCTGCTACATATTTAAAACCCTTCTTCATCCCCCAACTGCTAGCATCCTCCCTAAATTATTTCATATTTGTTTTGTATTTAGTCAGCTATCATTTACTTTCATTTATTCAGCTTTCATTTCATTTTCATCTGCTGGCTTGTGTACATTACCTTTTCTGTTGCATACAGTTATCTCTTCTACATCATGACTTTTACCATCACAGTTTCTATATACTGTGGTTTGGCATAATAATTTAGTGGGGTATTTGGGCAGAGTTTTATGGAAGCTGTGGATAGCATGGGAAGGCCAGAAGATGAGAACAAAAAACTTTAGAAACTCAGAGATGCATGAAATATATGTATAGTGTTATATAATATCAAATCAAATTTTCTGTGGTATCAGAGGAGGGCCAAATTTTTTTATGTAGATTTTCCAGATTGTAAGAACACTGTGCCTCTTGTACAATATGGAAGGGATAATCATAGTAAGGTCCTCAAGGGCAGAGACTGTTATTCAGTTTTTGTCTTTGTGTCCCAATACACAAAGTTTTTGGTACACAATAAGTACTTAATAAATGTTTCTTGATTAGCTAACCTCTAAAGTAACTTCTATATATGAAATTCTATGATAAGTCAAAGGAGAGAAGAATTGAAGCTTTTTGAAACTGAGACTATAATATTCAATACTCTACATCTTTCCTAGTGAGAAGGACAAGTTAGATTAGACTAAAGTTTAATTTCTATAATAATTTCTAGCCATATGCTAAGATTTCACATGATGAAGAAACCAACCATTTAGCTTAATCACTTCACAGGTTCCCCTACTGAAAAATAAAAAGCCATCAACAATACTATGAGTCTCAAGGACCTACATTTTTTTTGGTGGGGTTACATTCTGGCTCAAACTAATGTCTTCATTTTTGCCATGAAATGTTTTAGGATAAAAGCTGAAAACTCATTAATTAAGAAAATAGAAAGAGACATTCAAAGAGGTTTGAGAAGAACTACTTGCCATCGACACAGGATGGTCGGTTTCTGGTCGTTCCAGCCACTTTTCCAGGCAGACATGAACATTTTACTGTTTGTGACCTTTCTTCAATGCGGTTCTTATTACAACATCTGTGAGCAGCTATAACTTCACAGGTTCCTCCTTCTGGCAATAAAGAGAAAAGATGCATTAGAACCGCAGAGGCTAATGAAAGCATCCAATGAAATGAACATCTAGGATTATGGGGGAAAAAGGATTAAAATCATCTCTGATTTTAGATAATATGTTTTTTCAACAATATTTTATTTTTTACAAATAGTTTTCATTTTTGTAATACTTTACATTCTAAAATTTTCTCCCTTTTTCTCTTATCATCCCCTCCCTAAGATAGCAAGCAGTCTGATGTAGGTTAAATATGTACAATCCTTTCAAACATATTTCATATTTGTCATGTTGTGCAAAAAAAAAAATCAGACCAAAGGAAAAAAAAAACACAGAAGTAAACAAAAAGGTGAAAATACTATGCTTTGATCCACATTCAGTATCCCTGGTTGTCTCTCTGCATACAATTGACATTTTCTATCTCCTCTATTGGAATTATCTTGCAACTAAGCAAGATAAAATAGGCATTAAATGTATACTTGATTGGCCAGAAAGAACACAAATAAACACTTTAGTGACTCTACTTTGGTAGCTAGAAGTGTGAAGACCTAGTGTAGCCAAGTTTTTTTTTTTTTGTTTGTTGTTTGTTGTTTTTGTTATTTGGGACCTCATTTGGGGTTTTCTGAGGAAAGATACTAGAGTGATTTGCCATTTCCTTCTTCAGTTTATTATACGGATGAGAAACTGAGGCCAATAGGGTTAAATGACTTGTCCAGGGTCACACAGTCATGAAATATCTGAGGTTGGATTTGAACTTGGGAAGATGACTCTTTAATTGCAAGCCCAGTACTCCATGTACTGTACTACCTAGCTGCCCCTGGCTTAGGCAATTTATGGAGTCAAATTCTGCTGCTTCTAATGGTTCAAACTCTCAGAACCCCGTCTTTCTAGGTCTTTGTGTGTCTGACTACCTGGGGTCCTTCTAATGACAACTATCTGGAAATTATAGCAATACAGAATAGATGAGGAGGAGAAATTGACTTGAAATCAATGCTTTCCACCTCCCACCCACTTTCAACAGGGTGCATTTTAAACCCAGTCGTGCAGTGTTGTCCCAGATAGCTTTCCTCAGATCCAGACTTTATCCACATATGAAAGAATAGTTGGAGAGCTAGCATGTGGGCTTTAAGCAATGTCTCAGTTCTCAGCAATTGAGCTATTTCCCACAGTTTGAAATCATCCAGATCTTACTAGGATTGGTGATCCATCGCCATCCATAAAAAAGGCATCTATGGGAACGTGAGAAGCCTTTCAGATCTTAGAAATACCAATTAAACCAGTTACTTCTCCAGCGAAGCAAAAGATATTCCATTAGGTGAAAGAAAGAAATCAATTATCTTCCCTACCCTCTTCCCCTAAATACTTGGTTCAGTGTTCAAGATGAATCTCAATCTCTTCATAGGATCTGGCCCTAAAAGTGCCAGTGATCTAGCTAAATATATTTTAGCTCACTGGCAACTTGCTATGTAAAAGTAATAGAAAAAAAGTATACTAGATATTTGAAAAACAAAGATGAAACCAAATAGCCCCTGAACTCAAGGAGATGACTATTTTGGGGGTCAATTCAGTATGTATTTACAACTAAGTGAAGGAAAAGTAATTGGGGAAATGAGACAAGGAACACAAACAATCAATGGAAAAGTGTAATTTGACTCTGCAGGCATTTATCAGAATGAATCTACTTAGCATGTTGTAGGCAGGTTGTTGTTGGTGGTGGAGGAGTGGGGTCAGCCCTCAACTGGTCAATCATCTGGGAAAGTAGAACTAGCTGCCTGTAAAGTGTCATCTCCTGAATGAAGCCTTTCTTTTGTGTACTTTTATATTTAATGGATTGTATGATAAAACAATACACACATGTTTATTGATCACCTAATGTATGCTACACATTCTGCTGGGCATCACAGATAAAAAAGATAAAAAAATTCCTGCTCTCAAGAAATCTCCCCTCTAAATTCAGAGCTAGAATGGTGAATTTTATTTTAGCCATCAACCTTTCCATATGAGGAAACTGAGGCCCTAGGACATTAAGTGATTTGTCCAAAGTCACATGGCAAATAAGTGGTAGAGTTGACAAGATATTTCCTTTCATTCAACTGTAAACTTTCTGGGTGCCAGGGCCATTTTGGTTTTGCTCATGTATCCTTAGAGAATGTCACATATTCATTCTGATAAATGCCTGCAGAGTCAAATTACACTTTTCCATTGATTGTTTGTGTTCCTTGTCTCATTTCCCCAATTACTTTTCCTTCGCTTAGTTGTAAAATGACCCCCAAAATCGTAATCTCCTTGAGTTCAGGGGCTATTTGGTTTCATCTTTGTTTTTCAAATATCTAGTATACTTTTTTCTATTACTTTTGAGGGGGAACAGTCCAGAACTACACTTTTATTGATGTGAGTAATGTCTGTCATAAAACCATAGGATTCAAATGATCTGGGATTACACGATAGCTAAAATTTACAGAGTTCCTTAATATTTTCAAAGTACTTTACAAATTTGATTTTAACTACAATAATTTAAAGTCCTATTTTGCAAATGAGAAAACTGAGGCTTGGGATTTTAAATGATTTGTCAGGGTCATTCAGGTAGCAAGTGCCTGAAGGAATATTCCAACTGAGGCTTCCCTGACTCCAAGTCTAGCATTGTCACCTAGCAATCATTCACAACTTTAGAGCATTGCCCGTGGGCACTGAGATGTTTGGCAACTTGGCCATGATCACATAGCTTGGACCAGTTGGAGAAAGGCCTTGAACCTAGTTTTTCAGGAACTGAGGGTTATTATTCCTTCTACAATCACTACCTCTCATTCCTCACCCAGTAAGTGCATAATTAGTGCTTGTTGAATTGAATGAGTTATATAATTACAGCAAAAACATTATCTTAATGAAGAAGAGGTTTTATTATGCATTAAACTTTAGCCTGGCTGGTCTTCAGTCTGATGCATTTAACTTATAATTATTGGGGTAATAGCATCCTAGACCCAAATTACAACAGCTATTTCTGATATTATGAAACTGTCCCTAAATTTAGTGGCTTTATTCTGGTTTAAGAACATGACTAGAACAATGTTCCTGACTGAAACTACCATAATACCTATTTTCCTGAATTTATTCTGAAATCTGATCTAGTTATAGGATCCTTTAAGCAGAGAATCAGACATGCCCTGATACCTCTAGATAGAATATTTTGTATTCACACAGAGCATTACCTAACTAGACACTATATTATACTATTAGTTCAATAAGGCATGGAATGCTTACTTATCTGGTTAGCCATCTTAGAGTTAATTACAATTATGATTTGGATATTTGTAATTGAGAACCAATTATAAATATCATTTGGATACAGCATTCATTGTAATATACACCTATGGGGATTGAAGGGCAAAGCTAATCTAGTAATCAGTGTGAATTAAATCTATGATATCCCATGAGAATTTTAAAAGCCAAGTAAGTCTCCATCTCTTTTTTTGAGAGGCAGTACGGGATTGTAGCCAGAATGATGGAGTTAGAGGCAGGAGTTGTATTTCTGACATTCAGTAGCTAGTTGACAAAGGGGTCTTACTCCTTTGAGGTTCCACTACTAGAGGCCGTTATCCATCAGTGACCTTAGATGGGTAGAAAATTGTACCAGTGAAGGGAGCACTTACATTGAGAGTCTTCTATGAAATCAGTTCCTTGAGTCAGTGGTGTATTTGTAGACAACTTTCAAGCAAGTGGATATCTTAATCAGAAGGATATTCAATGTTTTATGTCTTCCACATAAAAAAGGCTCCCTCTCATCATTTATCATGCTTTTCTAAGTACCTTACTGACGTTATTTTGGATGTCATTCATTCATTATCTCACACTGGTACATATATACTAGCATTTAATTTTCAGAGTTCACTGGGAAGAAGAGGGAGATATGTCAGCAGTGCAAGTTTTCATCCTTTTAGCCTGTCCAAACCCCACATGATGTTAAGGAAGAGCCCAACAGGGTTGACTCAATGTTGGCCAGCTTTTTGCTTCCATTATACTTTTATTTACAAGCTAAGTGACCCTACACTACTTTATTCTCTAGTTAATGGATTATGAATTTGAATGCTGAGAATGACAGAGGTGTGAGTGTAAATAGCTAACTTTTATAGTTGTGACAAAATGAATTAAGTCATTTAACCTATAGATAGGTCTGTGTTCACAGATCCTGGTGCTGAGTCTATATGGCTATAGAGGAGGCCATTACTACTCTAATGTTAGTAGTTTCCATTTCCCAGTTTGCTAGAATGGTCTGATATTCCCAAATTTCTATTGTTAATTTATTTGAAGCAAACTAGAATAAATTATTTTTTATTTGGAAATGGAAAAAATAAATTTCCATTCCGTCCTATCACCCTGTACTTTAGACCACTGACCAATGTTTGAACATCTCAATGTCAAGGAAATTTACGTGAAATCTCTATTGGTATCTGAATTTCCTTGTTAAATCAACATCTATGGATCACTTAAATAATAAGTTTATACATAGACATTTACACCATTGAGTAATACAGAAACTATTTTTATACAGAATTTTTGGATTTAAAAAAATGCATATACTACTGATATATCATGATATCAACAATACTTATTGAAGTACAAAAGGATTTAAAGGATTTGTGCATGAGGACGAAGCTAATAAGTATCAGAAGGGAGATCTGAACTTAGGTTTTCCTGACACCAAGTCAAGTTTTCCAGCCAGTATTCCATACTGATCTATCTTGTCATTGTGTTCTCAGAAAACATAGTGTTTGAAGGCTTGGTAAGTTTCAAAGGAACAAAATGTATTATTGGCTGAGTGATGTTAACAATGTTTCATAACTTTACAGCAGGATTTAGCAATAATGTATTAATAATATTTGCAAATTATGTTTGTCAGGGAAACATTCTATAAGGTACAAAGACTATACTATCCAATTGTAAGTTATGGCACATTAGGCTATAGTGTACCATGCCATTCCAAATACATAATATTTCATACCATACTATTCCATACTATATCATACCATACTATTAAGACTAAAAGTAGTCTTACTATAACATTACTACATTAAAAAACTATACTATACTACAAAATTACATTACTTTGTAATACCATGCCATATGATATTATAATAAGATTGCTAAAAATAGTCTTACTATATAACTATACTATTCAAAACTATACCATATTATATCATATACTATTATTCTGGATATTATGTACTATGTAGAAAAATAATAAGGCAGCGAGGTGACACAGTGGATAGAATGCTAGCCAGGAATCAGGAAGACCTGAATTCATATCCAGCCTCTCAAATTTAATAATTGTGTAACCCTAGGCAAGTCACTACATCCTGTCTGCCTCAGTTTCCTCATCTGTAAAATGAGCTAGAGAAGAAAATAATAAGCCACTCCAGTATTTTTAGAATGAAATCCTCAACTGGGACCATGAAGAGTCAGATAAGACTTAACAACAACAAAAATAATAGCAAATAGTATTAAATAATATACGTAGTAAATAATATAAAATAATAGTAAATAATAAAATGTAGTATTGTATTACTATAGCATATAGAATAGATAGCATACATTATATGAAATATACTATAAATATCATTGCTATATATGGTCTTCTATATAATATATATTATGTACTATTTCCTGTAATATTTACTATATTTATTATATGTATGCATATTATTATTGTAAATAGCACACTATATACATATGCATAATACACGCATGCATACATAAAATATTATATAACATTTATTAAATACTATACATATATAGTAGATATATACATATATGTATAAATAACATATTATTATATACTATTGACCATAGTAGGAGTAGTATAATTAGTAGACTAATTCTAAGTCTAATAGTACTAGTATTCCTATAGTCGATAGTGTATGGTATGAATAATATATGTCATTTTCCAGTCATGCCCAACTCTTTATTGACCCCATTTTATATTTTCTTAGAAAAGAGAGTGAGGTGATTTGCCATTTCCTTCTTCTGCTCATTTTACAGATGAGGAAACTGAGGTAAACAGGGTTAAGTGACTTGATCCTGGTTAAATAGTTAGTAAATGAATAAAGCCAAGTCCATCATAGTTGATCATCAGCCAAATCATCAGCCATCACAATTGATCATCACATAATCTTGTTGCTGTGTACAATGTTCTCGTGGCTCTGCTCACCCAACTCAGCATCAATTCATGTAGGTATTTTCAGGCTTTTCTGAAATCAGCCTACTGATTGTTTCTCATAGAACAATGATATCCCATTACTTTCATATATTATAACTTATTTAACCTTTCCCATTTTTTCCATTATGCAGTGATCGTTACAAATAAATCAAATAAACCAAAAAATCCCAACCCAATCAGGTGAATTAAAAAAATGAATTATTAATTAACAATTAAATTAATAATTTGTTAATACTGTTGTCTATTTTCTAAATCATAGACACCCATGGTTTTCCTTAGCAACATGTACTGAGGTAGTATTTCTACATAAAAGCCCTGTCCAGCTATACAAAGTGAAGAATTAAGGGAACTATCTGGGTAATTAACATCATCTTTAGCCCTACCTAAAACAGATCTAGTGATCAGAATATACATATAATTGAGCTCCAACATTGCCCTCTCAACTTATTTGGGAAATCATCTTTCTCCTTTTTATTCTACACTTGTAGCTAGAATAAATTTCAGGTGGTGAAGAGATGTAGTTATTTGTTTCAGCAAGAAAAAATTGGTTTTTGAAGGGGAAAAAGCCAGTAGTACTGATTTACCCCAAGCATTTTTACACTGATCAAATTCATACTTCCACTTTCCTTTGCTTGAGCAAAACCCAGACAAAATGAAATATTATTAAGTGAATGCTGTAATGGAAAGAATGTTGGACTTCAAGTCTAGAGAGATGAAGGCTCAAATCCTGCCTTTGACACTAATCTCTAACTGGGCAAGACAGCAGTCTAAGTCTCTTTTTCCTTATCTCTGAAATCAGGATGATGATGATGGTTGTTATGAAGACTAAAAAGGATTATTGTCATGTGGACAATTCAGGGCTTTTTTTTTTGGTTCCTTTTCCACAAAACCAAATGTTTCTTTATTAATTTTTCAAACCAACACTAGCAAACATAGGAGGTCAGTTGTCAGAAGACTTTCCAATTCCCTTGCATGATATGATGGAAACAACATATGACTGAAAATTAGAAAATCTGGGTTTTCAGTTCTGTCACCACTACTAATGGGTTGTCTGATTTATGACATGTTTCATCAGTTCTCTGAGCTTTGATGTTCTAATGTGTAAAATGTTGAAATCGAACTACATAATATTTAAAGTTCTTTGCATGTTCAATGGCTTCCATGACATGGAAGAAACAGGCTATTTCAAATATATTGAATAATAAAGAAATAGTGAAAAAAATAGACCTTTGAATATCTTTGTAAATAAGAATAAAAATCAGAAGAGGAAAACTTGTAATTCAATTAAAAAAAAAAAGTTTGTTAGGGGCAGGATTTGAACTCAATTCTCTTGCTTTTGTGGCCACTTTTTATTGATTACATCCTGTACTTCTTATAGCTTTAAATGTATTACCGAAATTATTCTTAAAAGAAAGAAAAACTCTTCAGTGCATATATATTATTTTTAGATTATTTCTGCCAATTGCAAATTGCTATCAGTGGAAGGAGGGGGATAAAACAAACTTATATGCCCATTCAGATTTGGAGTCAGTCAGCCATCTCCTCTTCCCAGAACAATGCAGCATTGTCCTGCACAATTACCAAGAAATAAATATGGAAGATGAGTTGCTAAGCATATTGAGCTTTTTAAAGTCCTTAAGGGAGGACATTATGATGAAAAAGGGAGGTATGGTGCAGAACCAGAATAAAAATCCCATAACTCTTAGCTCCACTTTAGGTTAGTCATAAACTATGAAAAAATTGCATCAATTCCATTGCATTGCTTTGAAATGAATTCAACAAAAATTTATTAAGCATTAGCTATATTCCAGGCACTGTGCTAGGCACTGGACCTACTGAAAATGGCCCAAAATTTAATTATCTCTGGGATTTAAATTAACCTGAAGGAATAAAATAATATATACAAAGAGTAAGTAGGGAAGGATTCCTGACAGAATTGGTATCTGAAATGAGATTTGAGGGACACTATGAATTCTATGGATTGGGGGCCTTTAGGTGGGGTAATGGATAAGGTGCAGTTCAGATACTTAATAGCTGGGAGACCCTGGGCAAGTCTTTAATCCTGTTTGCCTCTGTTTCCTAATCTATAAAATGAGCTAGGGAAAGAAATTTCCAACTACTGAAATAACTTAACAAAATCAACCACAGGGATTCTAAGAGATAGAAGAGAGATATAAGTTCATTCTAAAGCATCAGAGCCGACTTTTGCAAAAGAAGAGGCAAGAAATGGGATTTTGAACTTAAACAACATAGCTTATCCTTTGATGGAAATTTAGAACGCATGAAAAAGGACAATGAGATGTAACATTGCAAAGTTAAGAAAGAAGCCATCTGTGAAGGCCTTTAACTATCAGTTAACAGAGTTTGTATATTCTTTAATTTTTAAAACAATTATTTCTTAATTTTCAACATTTACTTTTATAATATTTAAATTTCCATTTTCTCCCTGACTCACTATTTCCCCATGATGGCAATCAATTTGATATGTTATATATCAGACTACTTTTTTTAAAAATACATTTTCTGCATATCTAGTCTAGTCTATTCTAATCTAGTACTCTTTTTTTCTTATCACCAATGCAACTTTTATAATTTAATTCATAACTGTATCCTCCCTTCCTCTTTTGCATCTATAAGCCTGGACAGAGGCTTAATCAGAGCATCTTTTCAGATAGTGGACCTAAATGATAATGTTTGTGAGAATGGGAGAGTGTCTTGTTATTAAATAATTCCTATCAGCTGCTAGAAAAAAATCAATTGGAAATTTTGTTTTCAGAGTCAAAACATGTGAAGGAAATGTTCTTGCTTTGAAGTAGAATGACTTCCATCAGCCTAGCAATTAGAAGTAACTTTGGTAACATATCTCTACTCATTAAGGATTGGAGAAGATAAGTTAATATATATAGCTTCCTTTTAAGTTACTGAGACTTTCTGAACAAATGGAGAAAAGGTGATTAAATAAGTTAAAAAGACTTTTGGTAGAATGATGCTTAATTCCTGAATGCCAGAATTTTAGAGAGGGGAGATCTTAGAGACTGAATCCAATCATTTCTCAACCTCTCCATAATGTCCCCCACCTCACAAAAAAATTCCTTTACAATGTGTCTGACAAGATTGTGTCTCAGATTGACCACTTGAAGACCTTTAATGAGAGAGATTCCATCACCTTCCACCACCTCTCAAGACAGTCCATTCTAATCTTGGATTTATTAGAAAATATCTCAATATAAAGATCTTATCTGCCACTGAGACTTCCTGGTTCTATCCTTTGGGCTCAAACAGAATTAGTCTAATCTCTTTTCCATGTGACATCTCCTGAAGTGGTTAGTTATAGTCCTCATGTGTCCCTCATAATTGCCCACATTATATTTGGTTCTCTCCTTCAGGATAAATATACCAAGTTTTCACAATTGATCCTTAAATGGAATGCATTTTAGAACCTTCATCATCTTTGTCACTAGCAGTCATTTCACTCTGTACCCCTAGTTTTCATCATGACATGATTCATTGGCTCAATGAAAAATATGAGATTTTTGTTCCTATTTTGTTTTTATGGTGTTTGGGCACACTGGAATTAAGTTGCCCAATTTCTTTATTGGTCTCTCTGAGGAGAAACTGTGAGTCAGACATCTATTTAGCTATAATTTCCCTGTGCTTTGGGTTCCATTCATGGACAAAAAGTTAATATGAATATGGTTCAATTGTTCTAGTAGCATATTAATTTGTTGGTCATTGGACAAAAAGCTCAGAATACCAATAATTAAATCTGTTTCAGTAGCTGTTTTTAAATGTTGTGATTCTCAGTGTTTTCTATCTTCCCTGTACCATTCTACTACTGTCAAAAATGAAGCAAAGAGCAGGGGGCATTCAAGGTTATTTTGCATTTTTTCTTTGTTCCATGAGTTTCATAGCAAAATTTCATCCCAAGAGGCAAATTTGATAATAAAGAGTCTATTTATGTTTGTTTGGGCTAGTTCACATAATTTAACTGGGGCCACGTTGACATTAGAGATCATTCCAGAAATGTGTAATTGGAAAACATAATAGATTGGTCATGTATGAATAGCTAGGGATAACAAATAGACAACTTGAGATTTATGATGGTGTCATAAGATTAAAGTATTTAGAGAAAGTCTCCAATGTTTTGAGCATACCTTCCATTTATGGGAGGACATGATCAAGAACTAGAAAGTATACATGGATCATGATTTGCTCCATTAAAGGATCCATAATATCATTATGACCCCATTGAAGTATTGTTATTATAGGTAGGTCATTAAATTACAACATTACAAGTCATGAGATATCATAGTCTTTGATGGATCAAAGCTGAATCAAACAAAAAGCAATAGGAGATACACAATGGATATACACTGGAGATGTGGAACAAAAGATACCAAAATAGTTGATTGGCAAAAGAGGTGATCCAGTCATGTAATGTGAAGTAAGAAGAAATGATGATATCAAGATAAATAAGAAATATTTAAGAGAGATAAGATACTTGAATTAAGAGGGGTGGTGGAAAGTTTCTTATAGAAAGTGCTAGTTTAGTTGAGATCTGAAGAAGTCGGGGAAGAGATGAGGAAGGAGAGCATTCCAGACATGATGAAAAGTTAGACAAGAGTGTTTGTTCAGAGCTGAATGTCTTGTTCTTTGATCAGCCAGAAAACCATTGTTACTAGATTGAAGAGAACATGGTGAGGTGTACAAATGTAAGAAGACAGGAAAGGGGTGCATTGAAAGATTTGAATGTGAAAGAGGATTTTTTTGAGGTGAAAGGGAGCCAGTGGAGTTTATTGAGTAGAGTTTATTGGGGAGCAAGAGTCAGACTTGCAAGCAATGAATGAGTTTCTATCTCTGATACTGAAAGTAGGTAAATTAATATGTATATTAGCATTTTGGTAAGAAGAAAAGAATGCTAGGTCAGAGGAACCCGAGTTTGAATCTTGATGATGTAACCTTGACTAAGTAAATCTCTTTTGAATTCTATTTCTTCATCTGTACCTACTGGGTTAACTGATCTCTAAATTTCTTGTCAAAATCCATGATCCCACAAATGTGAGATCACAGATGCATCTAAGTGGGTATAGATAAAGCAGAGATTTCACAATTTACTTCGAGAAAACTTGACTTTGAGTTTATGCATAAGTTCCATGAGGCTAATGTAGCCTATATAAGAAATATATATTGAAGGAAAATAGAAAAAAAAAATGACCAGATTCATTTGGATCAGAATAAATAATTCTGCCTCAGCCAGGGGCTATTTAACTATTTTTTTGTGTCATGGATTTCTTTGGCTTCCTGATAAAGGCCAGGGACCCTTTCACAAAATCATGTTTGTATGAGGTGATTCAGGTCAATTCCAATAGACTTGTGATGGAGAGAACCATCTGCATCCAAAGAGAGGGGTCTGAAGATTGAATCTGTATCACAACACCTTTTTGTTGTCATTTGCTTGATTTTTTTCTCATTTTCCCCCTTTTTGATCTGATTTTTCTTGTGCAGCATGATAAATGTGAAAATATGTATAGAAGAATTGCACATGTTTAATATATATTGAGTTATTTGCTGTGTAGGGGAGGGAAGTGGGAGGAAGAGAGGGAGAAAATTTTGGAATACAAGATTTTGCAAGGGTGAATGTTGAAAACTATCTTTGTATGAATTTTGAAAATAAAAAGCTATTGTCAAAAACCCCCCAAAAACAAAGACAAAAATCTTGTTTGTAAATTCATAGAACAAAATGCTCATAGCTATAAAGGAAACCAATTATGGTAAAAAGAAATACAGCCATTGATGTATTTTTTAAAACTTTACAGCTTTATGCAATCCTTAATAGACTAAATCTTTCCTCTTACTTCTTATACAATCTCAGCTTCCTCAACCTCAGAACAATGTTCTGTTTAGAACTCATTTCTTTCTCCCTTAGTGTGACATTTTAATGTGAGTTCAATGGTCATAGGCTCTAAATCTTAAAGCTGTCCTCTATTTCTTCCTCAAAATAAAACAGCAGCCAATACATTGCCATCCTGAGCAGTGCTCTATGATATGTACCAACTTTACTCCTAGATACATTTTAATAGCTAGATAAATTTAATATTAAATAATAATACATTTAAAGTAACACAATTTAATTAAAAAATAGTAAAAAAAATTAACAAGGGAAAAATAAATGAAGCTATAATTCTCTTATTATATATATGTATAAATATATATAATATATTTATATATAATATATATAAATTATATATATGTATAAATATATATTTATAAATATATGTATATACATAAGATAATCTATATAAATATATATTATTTATATATACCAAGAGAATATATGTATATATATATATATATATACATACATACATACACAGAGAGAGAGAATATCCTTGGTTCTTGACTATTTTTAATACAGTGCTAGTAACAGAGGTTTATGAAGGAGGAAGATTGGAGAAAAGAAGGGCTCTAAAGTCTTAGGCATCAAGCTACTTGGGTTCTATTCTCAGACTTGCCAGCAACTTGGTGGGTAGAACAAGGATACAGCTGACACATCTGAGTTTCTCTAGTCTCCACAAATAGACTGGGGCTGATCCAGGCTTATCTCCTTCCTACCCTTCTGAAAGCCTGAGCAAATTCATGTACTCATCAGACTTATATACCACACAGTCTGAATCGGCCTGAGTGAGGCATCTGCTGGGAGAGAATGAAGCTACATGTCTAGATAAAACATGTACTCAAACACACACACACACACACACACACACATCCATACATACTCTTGCAAATCATTATACTAGCTGCTTGAGATAGATTCAAAGACAAAAAAAAGCTGTCTCAAAGGACTAGACTTTATATTGTACTGTGGAATACAACAGGTAAAAAGTAATCATTTGAGGAGGGAAGCAGCACTGCCATCTATGAATTAATATTTTTTAGTCCTTTGTTTCTCTCTAGCCTAAATAAAAATTCCCCAAGATCTTTGGGAGTGTTTTTATACTTCCCAAAGATAAAATAAAGCTGAAGATATAGATGTCTGGTGAAGATATAACCATGAGTTATGGTTCTGGAAAGGTAGCTTATAATGCAATAGCATGAGGCCAGTTTGAGACCTGATAGTATAATGGGATTAGCCCTTCAGACTTTGCTAGTCTTATAATGGGTTCAATGAATCTGACTTTATCTCCACTCAATGCGGTGGTAGCAATTTGAAATGTTCCACCAGGAGCAATGGGATCCAGTGAAACTATGTCTGCATCTAGATTCAGATGCAGCCGTGGATTCAAACATATCTGGATTTGAGAATGGGATGGGACCTTGGTGACTAACTTGGTATTAACTCCTTCATTTTACACGTGAGGAGGTTGAGTCACAGAGAGGCTCTACACAACATACCAAGGAGTGTCTAAATGAAGTTTCTAACTTAGGTCTTCCTGATTCTAAATCTAGTACTCCATCCTGATTGACTCGGATTGAATGTAAATAGCATTCATAACTGCTTTGACCAGAAACCCTGAGAGCCTTCCCTCCCAGATTCATTCATTCATTCATTCATTTAGATTTTGGGGGGGGGGAGGGGAACTAGGTGAAAAAGGAGATTATTTGCCTCAATTGGTACCTAGCCTTTTCCACTGAATGGGCTCAACCTCCATCAAACTAAGATCAGTTAAAAAAGACCAAGATTTCCCATTTCATCCAGAGCTATCTCCATATTGCCACTGGACCTGGATGGCTCTGGAGGGGAAAGTGAGACAGGTGACCTTGCACAGTCCTCCCTCCCTTAAATCCAATTCACTTGCATTTCATGGCGTCTCCCTGCTGTCATGATCTTCTTCAAGAAGGAAGAACAAACAAAAATGAGAAACACCTAACTACATCAATAAACCAGAGGCATAAACCTGGGCTTAGGATACTTTGGGTTGGGTCCCTATGGTCTTTGTCAGTCTTGAGAGCCCCCTTCCTCAGTTGTTGGATACCTGATTTCAAAATCTGGTAAACAATAACAATTTTAGGCTTGTTGGAGGCTTGCTTTTTTTGACTTTAGCCACCCTAAATATGGTGGAAACAATATTAAAGTCAATCCCAGAAGCAATGTGGGCTAAAATCCTGCCTGTGGGTTATTGGGCAAGTCGTTTAGCATTCTTAGTCCTCTTTTTTCTCATCTGTAAAAGCACATAGCTTTCAGAGTTCCTGCACTTCAAAGGTATGATTCTATGATTGAAACACTTTTGGAAAATGACCAAAGAAAAATATACAGCAGGCCCTAAATTTCAGCTGAGTATGGGATATACCCAGCACTTATTAAGAAAAGAGCCGGACATGACTAGGTATATCATTTCAAAGAAAAAAGTAGAGCACCGTTTTATTTGAGAGTTTGCTTTATAAAATAAATGAAGCTAGCAAAATGCCAGGATGAGGAATTTCAGCCCTCTTCATCTTTACAATAATAGTAGCCACATATTTATTTTTCAAAAGTCCGATAATTAAAATGGTCAGGTGGGATTCAAAATGTTGACAGTAGAAAAGGTAAAATGATTCAAATAACTTTTGAAATTGAATGTACTTAAACTTTATGGAGGGCTGCCTTCAAGAGTTCTACTGTGTAAAATACTTTCATATCTACATCCTGGATGTAGAGTTACAATTCATTAGAACATAGATTCAAGGGGGAGGGAACTGTAAAAACCACCTATCTCTATCCCCTCTTGTTCCTAATTCAGAAACAGGTCCAGAGAATTTAAATTCCTAATGTCCCACAAAGAATATGGAAAAATGAAAATCTGAATCCAGGCCTTTTGCCCTCCAAATCCACTCTTCTTTCCCCTCTACCAATACCCTTGCTCATATTGACTCAAACATTGACTTTGAACATATTATCTGACTAAATCCAGAGAGTATAGAAGTAGTCATTTTGATTATTTACATCAATAGTGTCAAGCACATAGCCTGCAATGCTTGCCCTAAACCAGATAAAAATGCAATTGGGCAATATTTAACAAAAAATAAAATAAAATAAGATGTAAGTAACATTACATTTTAAAATTGTCATGCATCCTGCAGAGATCCTTAGGTATGGTTCAATGACCCCTTTTTTTTATCTGAGTTTGACACCATTGGTCTATCAGTTAAAATAAGACATAATAACCAAGGTATATTTTATATTTCAAAAATATGCCTTGTTTCTGAAGCCTAATGGGGTCAGAACTGATCGGTAAACAAACATTAGGGGAAAAAACCAACAGAAGCATAGATCTGTGTTACACATTGTAGACATCGTTAAGTATGATTCAGGTAGAAAAACATATAACTTCTCTTTTTGACAGTGATGACAATTTAATAGTATTTGACTCTACCAGAGCATCCTGAGGCAATGAAAGGGACTGTTTATCTAGATGATAAACAAGCTTTTATTCTCTTCTAGACTGCCTGGATGTGATCTGAAGTCTAAGGCCATCAGGAATTCACTTATGCTGGTCACCAGTCAGAGCATTTGGGCTTGAAATGGGAATCACTTAGTGCAACATATTAGTGCAGAGCAGTACTAATGATTGTCTATGCAGATGGACATATGCACAACAAGGAGGGTGAGCTGTCTGGGATGCAGTGCTGAAAATAAAATATTTGGCAAAGGAGAAATACCTCAAATTTGGGGTCTTTTATTCTCTGAGTTAGATGTGTAGAACCAGTTACATCTTTAGAGCTGATTACCTCTGAAGAACAGATTGGGTAAATTCCAGAATTGTGAAAAGAAAAGCATTTCTAAGGGCTGGAGAGGGGTTGGTATATCAGTAAGAATTCCTAAGCCTTCCAAATATCTAAGATGCCCTGGAGCATTATACTTAATCCTATAGACTACCCTTTTTGAAGAGCATTGATAAGCTAGAAGACATCCAGGAAAAGGGAAACCAGAATGGGGAAGAGCTTTAGGTCTGTATCCCTGAAGACCATTTGGAAGACTACTTGGGGATGTTTAACACTAAGAGTAGAACATTCCAAAGGGAACGTGATAATTACCTTTGAGCATTCGAACAGCTGTTGTGAGGAAGAGAGATTAGATTTGTTCTACATGGCCCCAGAAGACAAAAATAGGCTTAATGGGAGGAGGCTGAATCTAGGTAAATTTATATTTGATATCAGAAAAACTTCCTAAAAATGTGAATATCCAAAAGTGTAATGGGCTGGCTGAGAAGGTCATAAGATCCCAGATCTCAAAGTGGACCTGCCCCAAAATATGTGTAATAGCTGGCAGAAATAGGATCTGACTGTGGCCAGTGATCTTTCCCAAAGATGATTCTTGCCTTCCATGTTTTATGACCATATGTGAAAGTGGAAGAGATGTCAAAAGTAAGAAATAGTAGGTTTTTTAGGGTGGGGTACTGAACCTATAATTTTATCTATGTAAACACTACTTGGGGAGGAAATTCACTCCACTAATTCTTTTGTAACATCTCTGCTAGGTTCCTGGTTCAAAAGCATAGAGCCAGTATGCACCAGAAGTAGGACTTCATGTCATGTCT
This sequence comes from Sminthopsis crassicaudata, assembly GCF_048593235.1. Classification (NCBI taxonomy): domain Eukaryota; kingdom Metazoa; phylum Chordata; class Mammalia; order Dasyuromorphia; family Dasyuridae; genus Sminthopsis; species Sminthopsis crassicaudata. The sequence continues at coordinate 726,248,110 of NC_133617.1, forward strand.
TCCAAGGATGGAACTCTATCCACTCGGCCATGTTGTCTTTCAAGAATATACTTATAGTTAAAAAAAAGAAAAAAAAAGAAAATGACTAAATTTCCCAATTATATTTTAATCAGATTTGGGCCCAATTGGGATTTTGAAATCACATGTGACCCGAGTTGCCAATTCTGCTTTAGATAATTTTAATTCTTAATGAAAATTGTTTGATAAAGGCATTTTCCTACTTTATTCTAGATTGGGGATTCTTAACTCTTCCTTCCTCCCTCCACTGTCTCCCCTGCCTCTCTTTCTCTCTTATTCCATTCTGTACACTTTTATAAGTCTGACAAAGCCTATGGATCTTCCCCCCTAAAATATTTTAAAATAAAATTATATTGAAATACATTCATCTATCTATATTCCTATATATATGTTTATTACATGTGTTTATATACATGTACTTATGCATGCCAGTATGTATGTGCATGTATGTGTGTGTGTGTGCAAATACACACACATATTCTCAGATCCCAATTTAAAAACTTCTATTCTAGGGAAATTGCTCTCAAGCATTATTAAAGAAATAATATAGATATATCATATCCACATATATCATTTATGTACATAGGAGAAGTCAATTCTATGTGAAGATCTAAAGTAATGTCCCTATTTGACATTTGGCCAGAATAGTAACTATACTGAAAAGAATTAGTGTCAGAGGGTTTTGTTACTGAAAAATTTGTTACTGAAAAAAATTTGACTTCCCTGAAGGAAAGTACTACATCTATGTAAATTAATGATAATAATGAAATAATGAGTAGGAAAAGCTGGCCCAAAGTACATAAATTTAAACCTCGGGCTAAAATTTTGCTCTTCCCAGCAAATAATATTAAGGTTAATGGGATCAGTATGTGAATTGAGGCCACCAAGGAATGCTGGGTTTGTTCATGTGAAATTTCCACTGAGGTCAATAATGCATAGAGTCAATGAGTTGAAATGAGCCTTCAGATAGTATTTGTGAGAATATGAGGTCAATAGGGCCACAGAATCCGAAGGCAGTGCTATATCTTACATAATTTACCCAGATCCCTTTTCTTGCCTTTGTAGAATGCTATTTTCACCCTTTAGAATGGAAAGGAATGAATTTTCCTTCTGTTGAGCTATTGGGAAGGACTAATGAATTCTTTATCGCTAAGTAGCTGACAACCCTTCTTTGGGTTTGCAATATTCTGATCTCTGATTTTCAAGTTGGAGAATAATTATCTTGAAACCTGTCCAGAACTTTTCAAAGGCTGTCTGACCCTCAAGTCATGCTGTCAAATTCCAGTCCTTCCAGGTACTGGACATCTAGCCATTCTGGATTATCTGGGCAGATAGATCATCATAATTTATGGTCATCTGAAGCATTTATACATAGGTTAAAAAAAAAAATCAGAGCTCTTATCTTTATTACAAAAAATCCCCCCACAAAAAGTAAAAATACAATGATTCTATTTTAACAGTTACAGCAAAACACTCTTTTCCTGAAATTCAAGTGTAAGTAGCCCTATCACTGATTTCAACTTTTTTAAAAAAAGTTAAAGACAATGATTTGGTTTTGAACAGGATGTACATTTTTACAGTGGAAAGAAAATTGACTCTAGAGGGAGACGATTGGGTTTGGGTCTTGCTTCTGGTGTCTGCTACCTCTGTGAACGCGGGCAAATGATTCACATTTTGAGCCTCAGTTCCTCAATCAAAACATGGGTATTGGAAACTCAGTGGCTTCTGAGGTCTTTCTAATTTTTGATCTTATAATATGCCTAAAAGCTAAGACTATGATGTCATCACATACACAGAGGATTGATGGGATTGATATCATTATCCTCTGCAGACCAACACTGCATAGGATTTTGAATAAGTATTGGATATGAGAAAAATAAGAATAATATGTTATTGTAGGATGTGGGAGGGATCTGGAAGACTGACCTGGAAGGGACTTTAGAAATAATATTGGCCAAACACTTGATTTTATTGATTAAAAATTAATAGTCCAGGTAATTGAAAAGGCTAGTCCAAGGTTATACAGGAAGCAGATGGCAAAATTGGGATTAAAATGTATGTTTCACTCATTCAAAAGTTATATTCATACCACCTCAAGTTTATATTAGTAAAGAATGAGAGATAAAAAAATCTCAAAGAGAAAGAGAGGGCTGTTTAGCCAGTTAGTCAACTCATCATGTCTAGACAGAATCATGGAAATGTAGATGCAGCAAACAGCTAACCATCTAGGTGGAAATGGTTAGCTAAAAGATGAATTGCAAGGATGATAGATTTAAAGGAGGAAGGGACTTTAGTTCCCAATCTGCATTGAGGTAGCCAGGTGGCCACAAGACTGCCATTGGAGTCAGAAGGACAGTGTTTAAATCTCTCTTCAGTCACTTACTAGCTCTGTGACTATGGATGAGGCAATCTCTCTCTGGGTCTCAGTTTTCTCACTAGTAAAATGACTTTATTAACAACATCAATGTCACAAGATTATTATAAGGATCAAATCAAGTACTGTTATCTATACATATGCAAATATTAAAAGCACTTTGCAAGGTCTTATTGTCATGCTAATGATGAGATATCCAATCCTTTTATTTTACAGATAACCCAAGCTCACATGGCTGGCAGAGATGGAGTTTGTCCCCCTGATTTTGAAATCTGGGCTCTTTTAATGTTAGATATAAAGAAGATTGCAGTTGTAAAGGGACTGGGGGAGGGAGGCTATGAAGAACTGGGATAAAAGCAGGAGAGGAAACAGGCAAATGAACCAGCAGTCAGGTGTCAGAACTAGATTAATGCCCTGACCTCCTGAGTTAAAAACTGGTCCAACTCTACCGCTGAAAGCCTCACTTTGAAGATCTAATGCTATTTGTGACATTGTATCATGGATTCAGTAAAACTGGACTCTCTCCTATCCCTGATAAGGGCAAGCCCCTTCAATAGTCAGAAAAGTCTTTTATTTTAAGTTAAAAACCTGTCTTTTGTAGCTTAAGTGCTTGAGCTACTGGTCCTGCACTTATCTCTTAAAAACAAATGGCAGTGTTGGCACTTAACATATTCATCATTATTTCTGGAATGGCTCCCTTATTAATCATACATTCATCTGCTAAAGATTGAATGTGAACTTTCTCTGTCCATGCTATGCTAAGAGCTGAAGCAGAAAGTGAAAATGGTGGGGTTTTTTTAACTGAATGTTATATTTAGATATAATAATTTGTAATAATAATAACATAATATATTATTATTACAAATACAAGAATTAAAAACAAAACAAAACAAAACTCCTCCCCCAAACAACAACAAATGACCAGATATAAGGTTTTATTTAAAAACCAGCGTTGAAGGATCACATTTTATGATTCTGATCTATAACCTTGTCATTGTCAACACAACAAACAACAGAGAAGTTGATCTTAGGGAATGCAGATTTTTGATCAATGAAGCATATAGAAAAACTAGTAAAAACTGTATAATATTCTATCATTGTGAGCTCATCTAAAAGCATGTCCTAGATACCTGGAAAGATACATATCAGGTGGTTTGAATCATAACTCAAAAACCCAACATCCTTCATAAACTAACAAACAAACTCACAATACAAATATGGATGCCAAACTATTCTTGAGATTTCAATATTATATATTAGGTGCTATGTAAATAGTAATTATTATTACCATTTACTATTATTAAACTGTATTGTATCACAGACAACAGCATTGTTCACAGTGGCCCAGATATAATGCTCTATAAAAATATAAGAACAATTTTTGTAGATATCTCCATATTGAATACTCCCTAAAATCCTCTCGTTTTTTTTTTTTTTTTTTTTAAATGAGAAAGTAGACTTTCCAATTAATGAGACCTAGCAAAAGAAATTAAATCTCTGTGGGAATGGGATGGAATACACATCACCTCTACCCTTCTGTTGGATATTGGGGTCATTCCCAAAGATGTGTTCAGTAAGTCAATACCAAATGAGCTTATATAGTCAAAGAAAAAAAATAAATAAAACAACACAAAACAACATTTACCAAGGCTCTGAGGGAGAAGAGTGGATGTAAAGTGCAGGATTTTGAGTCAGGAAGACTTGTATTTGAATCCTGTCTTAGACATTGAACGCCTGAAACGCATGCTCTTGCAATCCAATTCTTTCAGTCTCATCTTTCTCTTTGTGACACTGGAGTGAATTGTCTCTCACATTTCCTTCTCTAACACATTTTATAAATGAGGAAACTAAGGCAGAGTTACATGAATTGCTCACTCCCACAGCTGGTAAATATGAGACAATTTGAACTTAGGTTTGTTTTTTTTTTTTTGATTCCACATCTGGTATTCCATCTTAAAAAGGAGATATTAATAACAGCTATCTTGCAGTGTTCTTTCAAGGATCAAATATATTAACATAAGTAAAGCACTATATATCTGATAGTAGTTATTATTGTTTTATTTTTATTTTATTTTAAGGCAAAACATTAAATATGAAAGAATAATAGAAATTTAGGGACTTGTTAACAGGACCATTTCTATTTGAACTCCTTAGAAACAGATGGGTATAATTGGGAAATGGATGAATAAATTTGATATATGATTATGATGGAATACTATTGTGTTATATAAGAAATAATGAGCAGGATGCTCTCAGAAAAATCTGGAGAGATTTCCAAGAACTGATGCAAAGTGAAATGTAGTATGCACAAAGTAACAGCAATATTGTAAGATATTTAACTGTGAATGATTTAGCTAATCCCAATAGTTCAGTGATTGAGAACTATTTTGAAGGACTGCTATCTATCCCAGAGAAAGAACGGATGGTATCTGAATACAGATTGAAGCATACTTTTAAAATTTTAACTGTATTTTAATTGGGTTTTTCTTTTTTTCTTTTTTTTTCTTTTAAAACAGAACATAACTACACATGTATATTTTTCCATGACTACACATGTATATTGAATTGCTTACCATCTCAATGAGGGGTAGGGAAAAGGAGAAGGAAGGGAGATAATTTGGAACTCAAAGTTTTAAAGAAGTATGTCAAAAATTGTTTTTCCATGTAACTGTCAGAAAATAAAATACTTAAATACCACAAAATAAATAAACAGAATTAAGAAAGTCAGGGTATAGGTTCTAAAAACAAATAAACAAAATACAAACAAATGGGAAAATTAAAATGAGTAACAAAATGAATAATACTAAATTATAATAGCTTATATATATAAAGTTTGTAAAGCACTTTATATTGATTTTCTCATTTGGTCTTTACAACTCTTTGAGGTAGATGCTATTATTATTCCAATTTCACAGATGAGAAAACTGAGTTTCAGAGAGGTTAAGTAGTAACATATGCTCTCAGTCCATGAAAGAGGTCCCTTGTAGTTATAGAGAACAAGATACCTTCATTAAATAGGAAGGAACAATACAGAATAGCGTGAAAGAAAGTAATTAGGGATAATAAAAAGGAAATGAAACTTTGACCATTACGGGAGTGAATATTTATAGAAATCATGACACTATCAAAATATACAAGTGATGCAAATTGAAAATGTAGATTCAGGTTTAGAGAAATGCATGGATGATAAATAAACATTTATTTTTTTCTTACAGAAATCTATGCCTATTTGGAGAATATCATTAGCCTCTCATCAAAACTGTCAGAAATATTTTGACCCAGAGCAATAATTCTTATTTTGAGAAAAGAGCAGAAGACTGAGACTTGAAAGGGTTCTATAAGAAGGAGAAAGAAATAAAAGGACTCTAGAAGGTGATAAAGGAGTCTGTCTCTGATATTATAGGTACTTCAAGTTCTAGGATTTATAATGCTAATGAAATCTTGCCAGGAAATTCCAAACCATTACAATATATTCTTCAGAGTACACTAGCATGAACGATCATTAATTAGGTAATGACAATTAATTATCATAATTAATAATTAACCAAATTAATTAATTAAAATAATTAGGGAATAATAATTAACAAATTAATAGAATTTCCTAGAGAAACCACTGTTAACTGCAACTTAAAGAACACGAATAAATCAAATTGCTCAACGTAAACATGACTTCCTTTAAATTCAGAAGACATTACACCTCCAGACTCTGACAATTTTTGCTTGCCATGCATGGAATGCTCTCCTCCCTAGCTTCACCTCTTGGCTTCTCTGGTCTTTCTCTAAGTCCCAGCTAAAATTGCATCTAATAGAAGCCTTTCCTGATCCCTTTTTAATGTTAGTGTCTGTCCTCTGTTGTTTTCTCCAATTTACTTGGTACATAGTTTGTTCAAACATAGTAGTTTGCATGTCTTCTCTCCACTAGAGTGTGAGTTTCTAGAGAACCAGAACTGTTTTCTGACTTTCTTTTTATCTCTAGCACTTAATATGGTGTCTAGGACATAGGAGATACTTCATAAATACTTATTGACTGTCTGAAGTCATTTATATAATGAGAAGACTCCAAAAATCATCACTGAGATAAGGAAAGTATTTTTGGATAGTTTTGGAAATGCTCTGATTTTTGAAACTTTCTCACACTGCCATTTTGAGTACAACATAGAGAATGCCAGAACCATGAAGAATCTAATTAGCAATGGGAGCTTAACATTTGTATTTCTGGCTGCAAGAATTTTTGGTAATGATCTAAACCATGAACAAAGGCAGCTTTTGGAAGCAGAAGATTTTGAGATTCATCTAATCACACTTTGCTTAAGGCTTTCATCCAAAAAAAATGTTTTTAAATACTTTCTCTCTCTCTCTCTCTCTCTCTCTCTCTCTCTCTCTCTCTCATCATCTCTCTCATCATCTCTCTTTCTATCTCTCTCTGTGTCTCTGTCTGTTAGTTTGTCTTTCTGACTCTGTGTGTGTATGTGTCTTTCTGTCTGTCTCTGTGCCTATCTGCTCTCTGGATGTGTCTGTGTGTCTGTATCTTTGTTCTCTCATCCCTTTCTCTCTCTCTGAGTCTGTGTGTCTATCTTCTTGTCTCTCTCTTTGTCTCTCTCTCTTTTAATGTCTCTGATAGCTCTGTTGATGGCCTCAGGATCAGCCCTAGTCTTTGATCTTTAGGTGAAGTGAGGGAGGCAGGAGAGCCAACATGTGGCTGGTCTAAGATGGAGTCTGGAACCTGATGTCTTCTCTGTGCCTTAGAGCTGCTCCTGAGATAGCCTAACTGAGAGAAAGTGAGTCTTATGTCTGTGACTCCTTTAAATATTCCAGTACAATCATGTCACTACCTCACACAGAGAATGCCCGACCACACTTGAACATGTGCCAACTTGCCATTATATCACCATATTACCTTAAGTATATGTGCTTGACTAGAGTAAATACATCAATAGGTAGAGAATTATTTTCTCATCAACTATACTGTCTTAAGTATACTTTTTCAGAGTTGCAACCCTTTATGCTCTCTCATTTCTTTCTCCCCTTTTTCGGTCTTTCTGTCTATCTCTCTGTGTCTCTCTTATCTCTCGCTCAACTCTGTCTCTCTCTGTGTTGGCCTGTGTGTCCCTCTATCTCATTCTCTTTCTCTCTCTCTCCTCCTCCTTCTTCCTCCTTTCTTACTCCATCTCTTTTCCCCCTCTCCCTTAGATACACACACACACACACACACACACACACACACACACACACACACACACACATTATGGTAAAGATTCTATGGATTTAATTCCCAAATGTACAAAGAGTTTCTTGAGCACACAAGTCAGCCAGATGTAGTGCAAGTGTAGATATTTCCATATCAAACTGCATATACACTGGAGATTAGGTTAAAAAAATACCCCACAAAAACACAAAAAGAATCTTTCAAATTGATCTCATGAGAAATTTATGTAGGATCTAATTCTTATGCAGAGACAAATATTCATCAATGATGAATCAAAAGAAAATGGTACCTCCTCAAACAAAGTAAGCTTCTGGCAGCCAGAGCTTCAGCTATGACCCAGGGCAATGGGCTCTGCAGTTGATTTTATTACCTACAGTTGCAGAAAAAGCTTTCCAAAGGTCAATAGAAGAATAAGAACAAACCCCAAAACAAGAACTCTTCTTACCACATTAATTCATCATCTACAACTCTAATTCACACCAACTATAGCTGAAGTATTGGAGGAAACATTCACTCATAATGAGATTGGACTTCTTTGAGGGAACAACTGCAATTTCCCATGATGCCATTAGTTCTAAGGATGGGCAAGAAGGAGAATAGAAAGGAATATGCATTTATATAAAATTTAATAAGTACCAGGCACTGTATTAACATTTCCAAATAATATCTTAATTCTTGAAACAGGTAGGTTCCTATTTTTATCCATATTTTACCTTTTAAGGAAAAATGAGGCGAAACTTAAGTGAATTGCTCATGGCCATACAGCTAGCAAGTGTCTGAGGTTTCATTTGAACACAAATCTCATTGACGCCACTATCTGATTTAATTTCCTGGGAGACTGTGATATGCCTATGGTTCAGGGTAATTGCATTAGAAGAGGAACCAAGAGAATCATGTGATGAAACAGTCATGGTGGTATATAGCTTAAGAAAAGTGACAATGAGAGTAATATTTCAGCCCTGTCAACTACCAAGGAAAAGCTGATAAATGCTGAAACAGAAAAAGAGAGTTACTATGGTGGTCACAAATGGGAGTGGAGCAAGAAGAAATATCTAAGCTTCAGGAAATAATCTTCTAAATCTTCAGTCTGATTGGGCAAGGAATCTTTGGACCTTCCACAGACTGGAATAAGTTTCAGATGCAAATGTTTTCCTTGTTATTTTCTTAGAGATGCTATATTAATCCCTTCAATGTGTGTGAGAAACATGTTTTCCCAATTTCTTTGCAATTAAAAAATTATTAAATACTTTGTTTTTAATATACATCTTCCTTACCTAAGCTGCTAGTATAATGAAAATAACTCAGATCAAAGGATCTAAGTCATGACTAAAGAAGCTGAGATGGAAGTCTGAGCCAAATTAGAAATAATTATCATCAAATATACCCCATATAGAACAGAACAATTTGTGGAAATCCAGAGTTGAATGATATATGAGTTACATATTTGGAACTATTTCCCAAAATTAATTCAGCTGTGTATAATTTTCAGCTGGCCACGTTCTCCAAAGAGTTCAAAGATTGAGGGAAAAGACTCATTCATACAAACTTTTACACCATCTCTTTCTGTGGTGGCAAAGAACAGGAAAGTGAGATGGCTGAATGTCTACACATATGAAGATATATGAATAGAATAGAATACTATTTAGTCTGGGATGAAAAGGGATGGTTTCAGAAAAATCTGGGAAAACTTTTATGAACTGATTCAGAGTAAAATGAGCAGCAGAAAAATAATCTATCTATACAATAATGACAAAATTGTTAAGTCAAATTTGAAAGACTTGAATCTCTGATAAATTCCATGAACAACCATAATGCCAGAAGATTGGTGAGAAAGTTCTGTGCTACTCACATTCTGACAAGGAGATGATGGACTCAAGATGCAGAATGAAACATTCATTTTGGAGGATGGACCATGTGGGGATTTATTTTGTTTGAATAGGAAATTTTTTTAGGAAGGATTGATTTTACTTTTTTATATTGAAAGATGGGAGAGATAGAAAACAAATGTTTATTAATTGAAAAAGAAAAGAAAAAAAATGTTCATCAGTTAGGTAAATATACACATGAGGGTTTGCTGGTTAAGCGATAAAATATGTCATCATAGATAATGGTAGAACTAAGAACGTGGAGGAAAAACAGAATTGGAACGATGACAATCCATTCATGATCCTTCTGAATATATTTGAGCTCAAACCTCTTCTCAGAAACCCATGGTGATCCTTTGACTGAAGTAGACTGATTAAGGATTAGGGTGTCATCCCTGAGCAAACAGTGGGGGAAATACTATGATAAAGACTTAGACTTTAGTGTGTATAGGGACTTAGAGAGGATGTCTTGCTCAAACTGATGATTGAGAGGAAGAACTAGTTCTTCAATTCTGTAGTGTTTAATTTGGTAGGGTTTGGAATCTGCCATTTGATACTCACACAACTCTTTGTACCATGTCTTTATATCATGAGAATCAAAGTGAAAGAAAACTAGCAATGAAAATCAAGTGAAGAACTAAAGAGAAACAGACTCTATTGCCTTTCTTTGTATCTCTAAGTGCTTAGCATAGTCCCTGGCACATAGTAGGTGTTTTGTATATTTCTGTTGACTGACTGACTCTATCTTGCAATTCATGCCCACCTTGAATCTCCAAATCCAGTGTATAAAGATGAAGTGGTTGATATGAATTCTGGGAATATACAATAGTAACTTTCAATAATAATGGAGCTTTATGGCAAATTGTTGTGAACTCTGGGTAGGCTTGTCCTATTGAACTGTGCATGTGCCGTGTAATTTGACATGTTGTCCCTTAATATCCTCTCCGATGATTCTCTTGCCATGGTGATTCAATGCACTGTGAATGTTCATTTTTTTTCTCTTTTGTTTTCGATGATACCATAGTTTGGTTATCTGGGATGCCAAAATAATTATCCTTATTTCTTTGAAGCACTGATGTTTGTGTTTGGTCTTTGGATTTACAGATTACATACTTACTCTGCTAATTTTTGCAAAGGATATTGGTCCATTGGAATAGTGTTATCCTGACTGGGTTTTACAGAGGAACAACCCTGTGCTTATGAAGCAGAAAACATGGCTCTTAATTGAGTAAGAGAATGCCAAGTTTGGGATTTACACAAGACATAATTCTTACATCAGAAACAAATGACAAAAGTTAGACTTCCTGAACAGCATTCAAAAATAAAGATCTTTTGAATTTTGGACTGAAGTCCATCAAATGCAGATGTATCTGGGGACCAGTCTCATCTTTTTCTTGACTTCCAGGACTTTTAAATTTTGAGCCTGCTGAGGGCAAAACTTCCTTGGATGTGATGGTTCTCGCTCTCCAAGTTTGAGCTAAGATGATTCACTTCCAGCTGAAGACTTCATTTACTCATGCTTGTTTTCTAGTATATTCTAATCTAAAAAAACCCTCTGATTTCCGTTTGGATAAATGCATTTAACATTAATTGCTAAGCAGGTGCACAGTGGTTAGAATACTGGTCCTTCAGTAGCATGATCCGAGTTCAAATTCAGTTTTATTAACTGTGTAGCTTGGGAAAGTCATTTAATCTGTTTGCTTCAGTTTCCTCAACTGTAGAATTGGGATAACCACAGCATCTGCCTTGTACGGTTGTTGTGAGTCTCAAATGAAATAATGCTTGTAAAGCAATCAGCACAGTGCCTGGTAAACCATATGTAAATGCTTATTCCTTTCCCCATCCTATTCCTAAGTGTGATAGCCTTCTGTGGAAAGTGGCAATAGGCTAAGCTAGTCATTATTAACTAAGGACTAACCTTCCCCTCAAATATAATCAGGGAAGTGGCTTTCTTTCTGAACCCAGAGTCATATCTCCAGAACAGAGAGATATCTGAAAGGTGGAAGATACATATCACTTTAGCTCAATATCATTCTTGTATTCTTAAAAGAGATTCCCTTACCATTGGACTTTTCCTGTTTCTCTGTCTAACATGCTGGTAGTATAAGTCTCATCCTTCTTCAACCCTTTGCAAAAATCAGATCATATCTACCCAGGCTACTTCTATCTATCTAAAGAGGCCACATTTACATATCTTACAATTCTGCTCATAAATGCAGTTTCCAGAACAAATTGGCTACATAAATAAGACACTTCTGAATTACTTAGGTATATATTAAGAGAAGAATATCCAAGGTAAAGAAAGGAGGAGTCTGACTGTGTTCTGGCCCTCATCAGACCATCTCTTGAGTACAGTATGAAATCTTGGCAGCTGGTGGAAGAGAATAGTCTGGAATCCATCCAAAGAAAGATAACATTTTGGGGAGAAGACATAAGATTTTGCATGTGAGAATTGGTCGAAGGAAATGGGTTTATTTAACCCAAAGAAGGAAGCTTGATTTGGGATGGGAGGATTTAATTATTTGAAGTATAGTTATATGGAAAAAGGATTACACCTTTTCTTTGCTTCCAGAGTAAAAAGGTAGAAGCTGTGGGTAGGAGTCACAGAATTGTAAATTTTGATATGACATTAAGAAATCAATTTCTTGGGGAAACAGTGGGTGCTCTCCCACTCCCACCCACTTGAGATCTTTAAACAAAGGTTAGATGACCCCTGTAATTTATTGAGTCAGTATGGTATAGTGGAAAGCATTGTCTTTTCTTGGAGGATTTGGGTTCAAATACTACTTCTTAAGCTTTCTATGTGAGTGATAATCTCTTTGGCCTCCAGTTTTTTGTTTTGTTTTGTTTTGTTTTTGTTTTTGTTTTTGTAACAAGGGATTTAAAAACTTTCTGAGGTCCTTTCCAGCCCTAGAAATAGGATGATATTCTGCAGGAGTGGGGTAGGATTGGATTCATCTCCAGATATAGCATCCCAAGGTCCTTTCTGATTCTATGATTTTGTGATTGATTTTTATAAGCTCCCCAGTTCTGGGCATAGTGCCTTCCATAGTGAAAATACTTAATAAATATTTGTTGAATGAATAAATGGATAATGAATGAAGCACTAAATTAATGAATATAAAAGTAAAGTTTCAGCAGAAGCAAATGGAATTTCTATATAGATAATTGGTCCTTTTTGGATTTAAGACCTGACTTTATACACACACACACCCTCCTCCCCCCACACCCACAGTCATATAGTCTGTGGGTATATTTGCATACACTTATAAAACTTATATTCTTTAGAGACTTGTATGGGGGCAATGAGAGGTTGTGACTTGCCCAGGGTGATATAGTCTCTGTCAGTAGTGGGACTCTTTGATACATAACATATACATTAAAAAGATCAAGCAGTTCTATGGACATGAATGGGAAGGCAAGATAAGCAATGTTTCACAACAATAGCACTGTGCAGAGTTTTTCATCTGACAATAAAATCAGTACAAAAAATACGTTGCTTTAAAGACAAATGGCTCAATTTGATTGAACGTAATGGGCTTAGGAGACTATTAATTTATGATCAGAAAGATTCAAATCAGCCAGGAACATTGATAAAACCTGGAAGAACCATACCTTATATAGAAGGGGGTCTTCTATGATGATTCTGTTTTGATAAGATTACCACCTGATAAATTCCTCCAGAGACTCCATTATTCTATAACTTGATTAGCCCAGGGAGAGTCAATGATGGCATCACCAGAGGGAGGAAAATAGTTTGAGATAATGCTTTCCTTTTACCTTTTTACTGGAGGGATGATTTTAGAAATGGTGAGATAAGAGGTGATGAAAAGTAATGTGACCCATAAAGAATGGAGAGAGGCAGAGCGCCAATGATGACAGAGGTGCTGTGGGCAAGCTGAGAGACAGAGTTACTACCCATGGAGAAGGGGCATTTACCTCTTAAGAAAGCATAATAGGTCACATAACAACCAGGAGACATGGAACTAAGTGACTTTGATCAATACAAAATTGAAAAGTCAGTGCTCAATGGGGCGCTGGGATATTTTGAAGGTTATAGGATGCTTGGAGCTGTTCACAAATGTCAGTAGGAATTTTTAATAGTCTTCTTATAGGCAAAGAATATTTTATCTGAAAGTGATCAGAATACCATTTTATTATAATAAATAGTACATTTGCATCCATATAGTCTGTCCTACTATTTTTTTCTTTTAAATTTAATAACATGCAGAGATGCCTTGTGGAAAGAGGAAGTGGCTTGGAATCTTTTAGTGAATATACCTTCCTTTTCTTTTTCTAATTCTAGCCACAAATTATTTTAAATAATTTTACTTGTTAGAATTTTTCCAGGAATTTAAATGAAGCTCATTAGCCTATTGCTTAAAGGATCTATTCTTTTTTTCTGTTTCAAAAATTAGTGCCACATTTGATCATCATCGGCTTTTCAACATCTCCCTGTCTGCATCAAGGTTCAATGATCACCAAAAGAAAATGGTTCTTTAATCACATCTAGAAGTTTATGGAATAGTCTTGGGTATAGATTTCCAGTCTTGAGGACTGAATTTCATTGAAAGCATTCAAAAATCTAGGATTGGATTCCCCTATGGCCTTGACCAAATTTCTGCTCTTTCAAGCAAGTATTCATACTTATATGACTTAGTCTTACAGTATTTTGTCGTTCAGTCATTTGTGAGCAATTTGAGGTTTCCTTGGCAGAAATACTGAAGTGATTTACCATTTGCTTTCTCCATCTCATTTTGCAAAACAGTTAGGTATCTTTTCTAAGGTTACATAGCTAATAAGTCTCTGATTCCAGATTTGAACTCCTGAAAATGAGTTTTCCTTATTCAAAGCCCAGTGTTCTATTATATCACCTAACTTCCCTAAAAGGAAACCTTAAAGATCATCTTATCAAGTTCCATCATTTTATAGGTAGGCAAACTGGGTTAAGTGACTTGCTCAGGGTCACATAGCTACTAAGCATCTGAGGCTGATTTAAACTCATAAAGATGAACCTGACTTTATCAGAAATTTGACTTCAGGCCTGGCACTCTATCCACTGTTCTACCTAGCTGCCCCTATAGCATTTTAATGAAAGTTAATGGAGATAGTTTATAAGCAAGTATTTTGTAAGCTGTAAAGTGATACATAAATGTAAACTACTGTTTTATAATAGGGACTTTTAGTCTATTTTGTTATTGTTATTCTATTATGGTCTAATTTATTATTGCCTGATTGTCAGCACCATTTTCTCCTCTACATCAGCTGATGTAATTCCCTCTACCAATACAAGTTGGCATTTTCTTTGTTATTAATTATCTTAAAGAGTTGCCTGAAGGCATATAGAAGTTCAATGACTTGTCCAAGGTCACCCAGACTATATGTGTTAAAGAGTGGACTTAGATCCAAGTCTTTCTGATTTTGAGGCTGGCTTTCTATTAACCACATCCCGGAACATTCTGACGTCCCTCAGTGAGAGTTCCCTACACAATGAAATCATAGATCTAATTTAGAATGATGTTGAGCATATATTAGACACTTTTATAAGTGTTTATTGACTGAGGGAAAATCTCACATTTCTATAGTATTTTAAGATTTATAAAACATTTTTATCTGTGTTATATTTAAGTTTGACAGAAAACCCTGAGATGTAGGTCCTGTAAGTTCTCATAATTTTCATTTTACAAATGAAGAAATGGAGGCCCAGAATGTTCAAGTGGTTTGCCTAAAGATATGTAGCTTATAAATTTCAGAGGAAGGTTCAAAGCTAGGTCTCCCTTTTCTCCCAATTTCATTATTCTATCTGCTACTTATGCTGCCTTTGCAAATTAAAGTAGAGGAGAAAATGGTGCTGACAATCAGGCAATAAGGAAATTAGACCATAATAGTTTGATTAAAAATAGTAAATGAGAAATATCAAAACTAAGACATCATTGAAAAGAGAATTGTTTTTGAACTTTTATTCCCACAATCTATTTTAGAGCACAACTAGTCTTTGTTTTGAAAAATTGATCTGTTTTGCTTCAATGAAGGGGTAAAAGAAAAATTGATGCCTTTATATGTAAAATTCACAGCTAATTAAGCTTTCTACTTCAAAATTGCAGGTTTCCATGACTGGTTATTGGTCTTGAGTGTCTGACATAGAAGAGACAGACAGAATTAATAGACAAGAGAGTGTGATGGGAAATTGATCAATATGTCCATCCTCATACATTTCCTGTGAACTTATGTTCTAAAAGACTACTGCATTTCAGAAGTAAGGGGATGTATACTCTAGAAGGAAAGAAAAAAATATATTTAAGCCTCTAAGACAAATTCAGCAGAGTTTTCTGTTCCTGGAAATATCAAGAGTCAGTGAGTTCCTTCCTTACTAAAGCTCCTTAAGTAAAGGTGAAATGAATCCTAGTCAGATATAAAGGAGAAAGGATTCTTGTTTATATGCAAATTTCTCTAAAGGCTCTAAGTTTCCTTTAGTTCTGAGATTCAATGATTTTTGTGATTATGATTCTACAAAGAACCTTGCCTTGGAAATGTCTTGTTAATTAATAGTAGAAAGACTAGGTTTTTTTTTTTTTTTTTTTTTTTTGTTATTGTTGTTGTTTTGTTTTCTTTTTGTTTTTTAATTAGAGAAAGCTTCGCTTTTCTCCAAAAAGATCATTTTTAAAAGAATGTTCTGTGATATAGTTGGTGGAAAGTCAAAAGACTTTGATTCAAATCTTATTTATTGGGTGACCTTGAATAAGTCTTCATAATGTAATGATGAAGAAACTGAGGCAAGATAGAGATTAGAGAGTTTTTAATATTTTATTTATTGGAGAGTTTATTTTATTTTATTTTTTTTCCCCTGAGGCTGGGGTTAAGTGACTTGCCCAGGGTCACACAGCTAGGAAGTGTTAAGTGTCTGAGACCAGATTTGAAATCGGGTCCTCCTGAATTCAGGGCTGGTGCTCTATCCACTGCACCACCTAGCTGCCCCTTATTGGAGAGTTTAATGGATTGACTGGACAGGACTCTTGTCTCAAAGTATCCAGTGGTGAATGTGAGTTCTCACTGACATATATACACACATGGCTCAGCTACAGGGGTAGACCAAGGCAGGATTGGAGTCAGAGCACTGAGAATGGGAACAGAATATCAATCTGGTTCTGACAGGGTGGTGAGAGATACCGGACATTCTGGTATAAAGAAGAACAATGACAGGATAGGGGATAGGACCATAAATTCTTGATGAGAGAAGGAGTTAGGAGCCAGGAAGTCTGAACTCCCCCTTATCTTGAGTCTCACATTGACAATTTATAACCTTAGAGCAAGTGGTCCTCAGTCTTAATGAACTGGAGTGGGGTTTTACAATTAAGGAAATTAAGGCAGAACAGTTAAGGAAACCAAGGCAGGGCCAATTAGGGAAACTGAGGCAGAACAATTAGGGAAACTGAGGCAGAACCAATTTAGGGAAACTGAGGCAGGACAATTAGGGAAACAGAGTCAGGACAATAAAAGAGAACTGTGGCACAACAATAACACCCTCAGACAACTCTCTACAATGATTAATGATAAAGGTGTCATGTTGTACTGGTAGAGGGAGATATATCACCTGGAAGTTCCTTAAACCAATAAAATCACAGATCAAGTTCTGATCTTTATTGTCTATTTGTAGAACAATCAACTCCATGAAGGTATCCAATAAAAGTTGATATTAGAGCTCTATTAAAGTATATATAAAGTATGAAAATATACATATATATATAAATTATGAAAGTATATATATATATATATGTGTGTGTATGTATATGTACATATATGAAATCTCCAATTTATCCCACAGTTCTTCCCCTGAAGCAATTGGAGTTAAGTGACTTGCCCAGGATCACATATATAGGAGTTAAGTGTCTGAGGCAAAATTTGGACTCAAATCCTCCTCACTTCAGGGTTGGTGCTTTATCCACTGCACCATGTAGCTGCCCCCTGGGGTGATAATTTTCTAAGGCAGTTATAGTATTAATATTATAATATATTCTTTAACTTATCAACTAAACTATTTTTTGACACTCCCACCCTGATACTTTTCCATTCTCGATAATCAGTACAATACCAAAAAATCAATTAGTTTCATAACTAGATGGAACCACAGTGGATAGAGATTTGGGCCTAGAGTCAGGAAGGTCAGAATTCAAATCTGGCCTCAGACTATTGCTAGATGTGTACCTGGAGAGTCACTTAACCATGCTTGCCTCAGTTTCCTCATCTGAAAATAAGCCCAATAATATCATTTATCTCCAACTGTTATTGTGAAAATCAAATGAGATAATATTTGTGAAGCACTTAGCACAGTGCCTGATATACATAGTAGGTGCTATAGAAAGGCTTTATTTTCTTTTTGCCTTTCCTTACTTTGGAATTAGAATTTACACCTTAGTTCCTTTGTTGATACCTAGGGTGACTTTGGAGAATCACCTCACCTTTATGCACCTCAGTTTCCTCATTTGCAAATGAAGAGATTATATGAGACGGACTCACAGGGCCCTTCCACCTTGAAATCTATGGTCTTCTAAATTCATATTTTTATTATTTCCTTCCCCTTTCCCTGAACATGAGCTGCCATGGTGCTCTCAAGCAGGAATTTCTTATGCCTTGATCTTCTTGCTTCAGCGTTGGCCATTTAGTATCATCTGCAGGTTCTGTGGATATCACATTTGTCATATCATTTGTAATGAATACAAATGGCATTTGATCACACACTCAGGCAGAGAACCAAAGATTAGCGGCTCATCTCTAGAACCACCTGGTGCTCTTTATCAAGGAAAGCATTAGCTCAGAGCAGAGGATGCTATTTTGTCATGCTTGGGGATTGATGATTTTCTATCACAGCCTAGATTGGTTTCTATAGCACACTTGCAATCTCCTTAATAATAATAACTTAGATTTGTATACCATTTGACAGTTTACAAAAAGTCTTTGCGTACATTATCTTATTCAAACTTGTGTGAGGCAAGTAGTGTAAGTGTAACTATTCCTTTTTTTTTCCAAGTGGGGAAACTGAGGCTCACATAGCTCATAAATGGTAAAGCCAGTCCATTAAATAAAAAGCTCCTTGAGAGTGAAACTAGCTTTTGCTTTTCCTTGTTTTTCCAATATTTCCCAGTCTCTCCTATACAGTAGGTTCTTCATAAATGTTCACTGTATGACTGATTGACACAAATAAACGAAATAAATAAAATGCTTTGTATTCCTTTAAACATCACATATATTCCTTCCATTATTCTGACATTCAAAAAATACAGACTATTCAATGGGGATACATAGTATTATCATCTTTTTATCTGTTAGCTCCTCTTCTTTTAATCCTCCCATCTGTTCCTAATCCTTAAAAAAATAAGAATTAATTAAACAAACAGCAACAACAACCACAACAACAAACTTTGGCTTGCACCTGAGACCCACTCCAATTACTGTCTCATATCCTCTCACTGCTTTAACACCTAGAAAAACTGCTTATCTTCATTGCCTCTACTTCCTCATTTTCCACTTACTTTCCCAGAACAACATAGACAATCCCATTTGGCATTTAATAAAGCTCTTTCTAGTCTGGTTCTAATCTCTTTCCACACTCAATGATTTTGTGCTCCCAACAAACTGACTTGCTTTTCCCTGTAGATAGTATTCCATTTCCTGGTGGTGTGCCAGCTTCCCATACCTGGGCTGTTCTCTGCCCTTTCTCTTGTCTCAAGAATTTTTAACTCCTTTTAGACAGCATCAACTTTGGCACAAGGAACATATTTTCCCCCACTTTGCTGAAATCTCTTTGGGTTTATTTTGTTTATTTTCTAAGACTGTAAGTGGCAAAACAGGTGCCAGTCTCTACTGGCAGAAGGAGATTCCTCACTGGGAGCTTTCTACATAACAATGAAAGAACAGGTCTGTTCCAAAATATCTTCCTCTTTCCCTTCCTCCCTTTCTTCTCCATCTTTCCTCTTTTCCTCATTCTTTCCTTCCTCCCTTCTTTCTTCCCTTCCTCATTCCCTTCCTTCTTTTCTTCCTAGATCTAGAAAGGAAATCTAGCCACACCCATGCATTTTTTAGAAATAGCATAGTGGTCCAGAGATTTTAAGTGGCTGGCCCATTCAGGCAGTAACTGAAAAGGTAGAAGTTGAATAGAGATCATCCTCTGTGTCCAAAGTCAGTGTTCTGTATCAGGGCCATGTTTTCTGCCATACCCCTGGCCTTAGTTTCTTGTGATCTCTTGTGTAACCTATGGAGGTCCCAGGGAGCCACTGCGCTCTCTGTGAGACTCCATAAAAATTCATCTCTTGTTTTCCAAATCAAATGCATAAATATTGACAGTGATAGTGAGAAAATTCAAGTGGCTGCCAGATTTGATGGTCAGGTAGAATACATTGTCAAAGACTATTTCTTCAGCCAGAGATTGGGGGGAGAGTGTGACATTTCCCTTTGGGATGAGTTGAAATGAAAACTCGAGATGCTGGAGACTAGGTAGGCTTTTATACAGTGATTTGTTTATTTTTCCATGTAATTAGCTGCTGAAGCATTATTGAGATTCAGACAAATGTATGGCCCTAAAAATAATATAATAAATTGTCTCTATTTTTGTTAATTTGCCTCACTACTGCAAAGCTGGAGGCAACTGCAGGAGCACTTTATGTTGAATATGAATTATACAAATGAAAGAAACCCCCTTGGAGCAGATGTCTTTGTTTAGTTCCCTTCCTTCATTAATTCTTGCCTCTGCTCAGAGTTTGATGTTCTGCTTCCTGAGGTCTGAGCAGGTGAGTCCTGAAACCTGAGGAACACACACACTGCCCAGTACATCTCTAGTGGACAGCTCTTTATCTATTCTTCTCATCCTGCTCTGGGATCTCTATAACTAAACCACTAATTAGGTGATGAGTTCCATCAGATGTTAGGGAGATAAGTATGACAAACAGACTCTTCTGCCTACTTAGTTATTCTCCCAGGCGAGGGGTTCTTTCATCCACATGGCATTTCTTTGTCTCAAATAGAGAAGAATGGAAAGCAGATGGGCCTGTTGATGAAGATGGAAAGTTGTCTCTAGAGAAAGTTTCCTCATGTGCAAAATGAAGGAGGTAGGCGTGGGGGGTTGGAGAGTAGATAATTAGATTGAAAACAAGACATGTGCTTCCAGCATGGCTGGATAGAATGCTGAAACCGGAGTCCAGAAGATTAATCAGTCATTATTTGTTAAGTACTAAGTATGTGCCAAGTACTGTTCTAAGTGCTAAGGATACAAAGAAAGGCAAAAGAAACAGTCTCTTTTCTCAAGGGACTTGCAGTTCTATAAAACAGGTTCTTAGATTTAGCATTGGAACCTTCAATGTCATCTAGTCCAAGAGCATTTCATAGCCAAAGGAACAAAGTCTAGAAAAAAAAATGACTTTTCTAGGGTCACACATATAATAAGTGCTCAAGTCCTAACGTGAACCTTTGATTCAGCAACCAGCATTCTTTTCACTGTGCCTCCCTGTCTCTTACTTGAGTTTGAATCTGACACCTACTAATTATGTGAGCATGGAGAAGTCATATGATCTCCCTGACTGAGCATCTTCATGTGTTAAGACAATGATAATAATATTTGGAAACATAGGATTTGGTGGAACTAAGGAAGAATTTGTAATCAGACAACCTGGGTTAGAATCAGTTGTAACCTTTAACCTGTGTCAACTCTAATAAGTCATTGCAGCCTTAGAGACTTAGTTTCCTCTTGTGTGAACTGAAGGAATTGAATTGGGTGATCTAAGTACTTTCAGTTCAAAATCAGTACTTCTGTGGCTTTTTTGCATATCTTTAATTTAGAGTTTCCCCTTGCGTTTCTTCATCCTTATCTCTTCTCACACCCTACACATATATTATGAAAGCCAAAAATTTTCTCATTGTGCATTTTTAAAGATTTCAGTACTGAATCCAAGAATTATGAGATGCAAATCCACTTGAAATTAGTAAAAGTGCCATCCACAATTCACAAGGAGTCTGCTTTCCAAAGGAAACCAGAATAAGAGATCTTCCAAGGCAACTTTACAGCAGAAACACCAATACAAGAAACACAAAATGTGATTTGAATTCAATTATAAATAGATGATATAAAAAGGGAAAACTGCTGAAGTTTTCTGAGTTTGTGATGGGGCAGGGAGAAGGAGAGTAGAGGAAGAAAAACAGCCAAGATGGGATCAAAGTTTAGAGCAGCAATAATTGGTAAGAGGGTAAGAATTATGATCTCTTCCTTTGTAAAGAACATAGAACAATGAGCAAAGAAGATGAGTCTGTTTAAATCACTATTGATTAGAGAATTGCAAATTAAGGTAACTGAAGTACCATGCCACACCTTTCAGATTGGCTAAGATGACAGGAAAAGATCATGATAAATGCTGGAGTGGATATGGAAAAACGGAAACACTTATGCATTGTTGGTGGAGTTGTCAAATGATCCCACCATTCTGGAGAGCAATTTGGAATTGTGCCCAAAGGGCTATAAAACTGTGCATGCCTTTTGATGCTGGGTCTGTATCCCAAAGAAATAATAAAATCTGAAAAAAATAGTAATATCTATTTTTTTTTTTTTTTTTTTTTTTTTAGTGACAAGGAACTGGAAATTGAATGGATACCTATTAATTGGAGAATGGTTGAATAAGTTATGGTATATGAATGTAATGGAATAATATTATTTTATAAGAAATGATGAACAGGCTGATTTTAGAAAAGCTTAGAAAGACCTGTATGAACTGAGACTGAGTTGAGCGAGCAAAGCCAGGAGAACATTGTATTTAGCAAAACAAGATTATGTGATAATCAACTGTGATGGACTTGGCCCTTCTCAACAATTGCAGTGATTCAAGGCAGTTCTTGGAATGGAAAATGCCATTCACAGACAGAGAGAGAACTGAATCTGGATTGAAACAGTATTTTTACCTTTTTCTTTTTTTTTTTTTTTTTTTTTTCTTTATTGTATTTTTCCCTTTTGGTCTTTTTTTTTTCATACAACATGAGAAATATGGAAATATGTTTAAAAAGATAGCACATATTTAACCTATATCATAATGCTTGCTATCTTGGGGAGGGAAGAAGTAAAGGAGGGAGGGAGAAAATATTTAAAGCATAAAGTTTTACAAAAATGAATTTTGAAAACTACTTTTATATGTATTTGGAGAAAAAAATGAGCCTGCTGGGAGTCAGTAAGTTCTTTTGCCACATTCTAGTGAAGCAGAGGTAGAAAAACTGGTGGTATCTTTTTTTGCCTTCGAGAAATTTATGGGAATTCTCTCTATATAAGAAAGCATGATAACATTCTAAAAGAAGGGATGTTTCACCTCTATTTTCTCACCTTCCAAAATAGTGAGAAGGTCAAAGAATAATTCATAGGATCAATTATTAGGAAAGAGTTCTATCCATCCTCATTCATACATTTGAACATTAAGGTTCAAAGCAAAATTTCTGCATAGCAATTCCACAGCAATTAGTGAGGCTGGTTCTATGTCTGAAAGGTAATTTATTAATATTATGAAATCAGAAACAGAGATGAAAAGGACCCTGGAAAATTTTTTTTAGTGCAATCATTCTACAGATGGAAAAACTGAGACCCAGAGAAATGATTTGCCCAGTGTTGTGCAAGTGAGAAAAATGATTTTTAATTTAGCATTAAGAATTCTTTTAGGAGTCAAGACAAAACTTTGGGATTCATTAGAATATTTTGGGGATATGGTAAAGGAGTCTTTCCCCACAATTTTCTCCTTGAATGAAAAAGTCATTCTTTAAAAATATTTATTCTCTTTGGTTATATTGTGCTGATGTGGATTAAGGAATAACTTCTGCAGAGGCAAAATTTCTGCTCCCCCAAAATGTAATTAATTTCAGGATATTTGAGAGAAATAAGGAGTCATAGGATCTGTCATAGGAAGAGTAAATATAGGTGTGACATCTCTTAATTTTATCATGTTTTGTCATGGAGATATTGTCTCTTCCACCTCCATGAACCTTCAGTAGATCCTGGAGGACAGGAACTGTGCCATTTTCGATCTCTGCATCCCTAGCAAAAGCAATAGTGTTCTTCAAAAATCTAAAACATGTTATCAAGTGATAATTGTCCAAAAATCAAAGAAGTGTTTGTCAAAAGAAGGACACTTCATATAGATGGGCAGTGTACTTGTTGCATTGATATTTACAAGGGGTCGGGGAGAGGATGTAATACAATGGGGAGAACCCTTGAGGAGGATGTGTGGAGATTATGAGGGAAACATTGAAAAGGTATAAATGAGTTGAGCTATGTCCCATGGGAGGGAATCTCATTGTCCATAAGGTCATACATCTGCAGAACTATTCCTTACAAAATAGTTTTTTTCTGTACTCATTCACCAAAGCAAGTTACCAAGCAACTTACTTGTGCCAGGGACTGTCATAATCACTGTGGATACAGTGTCCAATATGAAACAGTTTCTGCTCTCAAGCAGTTTATATTCTTTCACTTCTCTGTAACAGATGATTCCAACTAATCTGGGTTTGTAACAATTTATCTAGTAATCCTCTCATTATCTACAATCTCTATACTGTGATACCAGGACACCAACAGAGAGTAGCTCTGGTTAGTTATAATGATAATTTCAGACCATGGACAGCTCATCCCAGGCTTTCTCTCATACCTATGCTATCCTGACAGGGGACAGTCAATAGACTTGAAATGGAAAATGCCATTCATATCCAGAGGAAGAGCTGAATGTGGATTGAAGCATAGCATTTTCACCTTTTGTTATTTTTCTTTATTGTATTTTTCCCTTTTGGTCTGGTTTTTCTTGGGGGAAAAAGTTAAAAAACAAAACAAAACAGGAAAGAAAACCGTTAAAGCTTATGAAATGACAGAAATCCTTTTCACACAATGATTCCTACCAGCTAACTCTTTGCCTAATAAGGAATTATATATTCAGAAACTTAAAATTCACCAGTCAGCAGGAAAGCAGTGTCAGGAAGAGGCCAGCCCTTTTCAGGCACCCCAAGAATGCCGATGTAGCCTGCTGGAAGGGGATTTAACTGTATAACAAATCAGAAACTATGTACATACAGCCTTTGAAGTCCAAGGTTAACAAGAGAGGCATTAACAACAACTTTATTAGGAAAGTGCCTCAGAGCAAGAAAACTGCTGTTGATAGAATGGAGAGTTGGAAGGAAACTTAAAATGAGTTGGAACTAGGGCAGGGTGGCAGGGGTAATGTTGCAGGGCATCAAAATTAGAAGGAAAAAAAAAACACGTGTTCTACTTTATCATTACAGAAATAACTGAGTTTAAGTTTAATACTGAATAGTTAAAATAGGCATCCACCACATATCTAGGCAGCTGGGCAGCTAGGTGGTACAGTGGATAGAGTAATAGATCTGTACTCTGGAGGATTCATCTTCACAAATTCAAATCTGGATTTGCACACTTATTAGCTGTGTGGCCCTGGCCAAGCCACTTAACTCAGTTTGTCTTATCTATAAAATGAGCTGGAGAAAGAAGTGGCAAATCACAACAGTAACTTTGTCCCCCCCAAAAAAAAACCCTCCAAAAAAACAAAACAAAACAAAAAACTCCAAATAGGTTCAACAGAATCAACTTTTTAAACTGAAATGATGAGATATTTACTAATAATGGATTTGTGAGCCACTGTAATAACTAATTCTCCCTCTAAAACAAATAAAAAAGGCTTAATTACTCCTTTTGTTATTTTCATATCCATAGTCTTACCTCTCATTTCTCAACCTCTTGCATTCTGATTTGTGACCTTATCCTTTAAGACTCTGAGACAAAAAATAAATACTGGTCCCTGGAGGTCCTTCTGGATCTCAGCATTAATTTGCACTAACCAATGTCCTTTCCTCCAACAGATTCTTTTCTCTTTGTGTAACTATGCCATTTCTCTCTTATTCTTCTTTTCAGTTTCTTCAGTTTTCTGAATCGAAATCTTATCCCATCCTGCATACATGGGTGTGTCTAAAGACACCACTCTGATACCCTTCTCATAGTTTTCTATCTTCTCTTTATGATAATCATTATCTCACCTAAGCTCAGTTCTCATCTTTATGTAGATGATTCTCAGATCTGCATATCTAGGCTAACTGGTTCCATGCATATCAACAACTGATTATTAGACACTTATAATCAGCTATCACAACCAACCACAATTGAGTCAATTGGTACAGTGAATAGAACACTAAACCTGGAATCGGGAAGATGAATTGAAATCTGTCATCAGACATTTACTAATTTCATGACTAAGTCACTAAACTACTACCTGCTTCAGTTTCCTTCTCTCTACAATGACAATAGTGATCTCACCTATCTCCCAGGGTTGATGTAAGGATAAAACAGTATAATATTTGCAAATCTTAAAGTATTATATAATACTCTTTTATTCAACATGCTCAAGACAGAAGCCAATGTTTCCTTCAGAACTCTTCCCTCTTCACAATGTCTGATTTTTGTTTTCTTTCCTTCCATAGGGAATCAGGAGGGAGATATAGGAAATTGAAGAGAGAATAGGAAGTTTATGATCAGAGATCCTTTTTGTTTCTTGGAGAGAGGGATGTATAGATTTATGAGCCTTCTATGGAACTGAGCTTCCAAAGATGGCAGCAGATGGAGATCTTTTTCTTCTGCCCATGTTAGTTTCCAACCTTAGTTCATTTTTGCTTCTTTATTTTTTGTCTCTAGGGTAAAATGGAGCCAGATGTTAGGGCTGCTGTCAAATATAGAATTTCACTTCAAGAAGGGTAGAAAACATCATCTCGTCCAGCCTAAATCAGTATGGGAATCTCCTCTAGAATACAACCAACAAACCTTTGTTGGAAGATCTTCAATGAAGGCCATCTTTCAAGGTAAGCAGTCCATTTTTCTTTGGGACAGTCTGGTTAAACGTTGTTTTTCTCTGCCATTACGTCTATATTTGATCGTCATCAAACAAAATGTCTGAACTAGGAAGTTCAGGAGACTTAACTATGTGGAAACATCAGCTGTAGTTAGAATTCAGTTTTAAAACACCTGAAATATCAATGTTGGTCAGCAGGCATGGATACCACCTGAGAAGTCATGATATTAAGATCGAAGCAACATTAATAATGCAACCCCTCTTCTCCACTATGTAGGAGCTTTTTAAAGTAGTTGATCTGGCTTCTCATTCCCTTTCTCCTTGCACACATCTCACCCCTCCCCTGCCAAGAGAGATTTCAGCCAATTTAAGGCTGGACAACAGTAAAGGAAGTTAAGGTTCTTCCTTAGGTGCTTTCCCCACATGAGTTTTCCTAAGCAACATTGATTAGGGAACTTAAAGGCTAAGTGATGAAAGGGGTGTTTTTTAGCCTTCTATGAACTAAGGGTTAGCCCTGACAATTATGAGAAGGCAAGCTGAAAGAAGACTTCTAGACTGTTAATTGCTGCAAGCCAGAGCAAACATTCATGCTGGGTAAATGCTGACTGGTCATGGTTTATATTGGAAAGGATTTGACCTGGCAAGCCCCAGAAATGCCCTTTTAGCCTTCTGCATCTCCTTGCTAATGTGAAGCCCCCCTGAACTCTCTGTTCCAGCACTGACTTTGGTACATATAAGTCTTTAAATAAGGCTAAATAGGAAATCAGGAGGGAAATAAAGGAAATTGAAGAGAGAATAGGAAGTCTATGTCCAGAGATTCTTTTTGTTCCTTGGAGAAAGGGGTGTATAGATTTATGGGCCTTCTATGGAACTGAGCACATGTTCTCAAAGATTACAGCAGATGGAGATCCCATACCAGCTGCCATTCCATTTCTGGGCTGTCTCCATACCATGTAATTATGCATGTAACTATGTTGTTTTCTACTTGTATCTGACTTTGTGATCCCAGATAGGGTTTTCTTGGAAAACATGCTGGAGTGTTTTACCATTTCCTTCTCCAGTGGATTAAGAAAATAAAAATTAAGGGACTTGACCAAGGTCATACAACTATTGAATGTCTGAATTTGAATTCAGGTCTTCCTGATTCCCAGCTATGTGTTCTATCTGTCTAGCTGCCTCTGCATGTAAACTTATTCCATTCCAATTCTCCTTTCTAAATTGTCTTTCCCCATTGGAATGTAAACTCCTTCAAAGCATAAATTTTCTTATTTGTTTATATTTGCATGTCCCCAGTCCATCCTTCTTAGTGAGATGCTCTCTGAGCAAAACTTTGCTGTCCTCCACCTTCCCAATCCTGGATCCTGATCTCCCCAGAAGCAGACTCATGGAGTCCCAGGGGCTTTGTCTCTTCCTTCTACAAGACAATGCCCTAGAGTTTCCTCCTTCAAAATGAACTGGAATCTGTCTCCTTCTCAAATGTCCAACTCAATTAAAGAGGTTAAATTGGGTGCCTCTCACATTGGAATCCTCCACAATCTGACTTCAGCTTACCTTTCCAGATATATTTCATGTAATTTTGCATCATACATTCTATGTTGTAGCCTAAATGGATGATTCATAGTTCCTCATACTTGGTCAGTCACTTAATGGCTTTGTACTTTTCATCACTGATACCTAGAATACACTTCATTTTCACCTCTGACTCTTTTAATATTTAATTTCTTCAAGGCTCATTTGAGTCTCCATTACTTTGGGGAAAATTTTCTTTACATGAGTAGTCAGAGCTATAACTAAGGTTAGGTGATCAGAGCTTTTTATCAGCAGCCTAAAATTAGAGACAGTTTTGACAGCCCTTAAACCTCTTCAGAAATAGAAATTTAAATTTAAAATGATGAATTAAATCTGTTTAAAAAATTAAAATTTAAAATTAAATTTAAAAATTTAAATCTAAATTTAGCTAGTTTTTAACAAAAAGAAATAACTATAGTATGAATTTATCAGATAGAATATCCCACACATGTTGTCTCTTTGGATGAAATGCAAGCTTCTTGAAGACAGAATCTATCTCATTTTCATCTTTCTATCTTCAGCACCTAACATAGTTCCTGGCACATAGTAGGAAATTTAAATAAATGCTTTTTTATTGATTGATGGCTAATAGAACAGACTAGATTACAATAAACTTTTTATGACCAACGTTGAATATTGCTGATAAGGTAAAATCATTCCATATTTTCTTCTGTAATAATGATGGGGAAAAGCTAGGTGCTGAAGATACTTCTCAGACACATTCAACTTAGTGATTTAAAAGCCTCTCATCAGTGCTGTCCACAATTCAGCAAATAATAACTGAGATTAATAAATTTGGATTTTCATTAGAGTTCCATAAAACTTTTCCCCTCTTCACATTATGTTGTCAACATGCTAATGTATAGCCCTGTGATTTCTTGCCCTGCATAAAATGTGCACATTTCCATATAAATCAGGTATTTTTTTTAAGCATCGTCGTATCTTAGTGCGATGCCAAGCTGTGAATTTAAATCATAGCATATGTCATACTTATTTGTGCCGACTGTATTTCAAATGACTAACGACTACAATATTAGTGATATAAAATTTGACAAATTCTCAACCTGCCGAGTGAGCTGTTATGATAAAAAACTGGGTTAAACAACATCCTTATTGAGGAAGTAATGAGGTGAGTTTTGCTGTTTTCCTGATAACCATGGATGCTTTGTGTTTACTTGGTGCCCGTAGAAACCATCAACTTGTTATGTAAAGGGAGGTTGGTTGCATTAGCCTGGGTGGCAATGCTACTGGGACTCCATGATGGGTTACAACAAAGAGACAAAATAAAATAAAATAAAATAAAATAAAAATCCACGTCTGGGAAGTTGTGTGTCTACTATGCCCTTGATTAATCATTTAAATTGTTGCTTGTGAAAGCTTGGCATTGTTCAGGTGAATACCCACAATGCATTGATATTAACTTTCCTGTTAAAGGGTTCTTAGTAAGAGTTTCTATGATAATATAAGTACACCAAAACATCATGACATTTAGATAGAGAGAGCAGAGAATTGACAGGTACAGGAAGTTGTCTATTGTTTAAAGGGAAATTTTGGAATCAGGTTGTAATCACCTCAGTGAATAACAGGCAGGCAGGGTGGGAATCCTAATGAAGAGGAACATTAGGACTTATCAGAATGTTGCTAGTTACTTGAGCTATCTAAGATGGCATCCCATCACTTTTTAAGGGTACTAGCCTGATTTTTGCAGTTTTTATAGAACTAATGTTAGAGGTTGCACCTGAAATTTCATTGACATAGAGAACTCCTTGATGATGAAACTCACTTTCCCAGGACAGATTAAATTTGTTGCTTTAGAGCACTGAAAGTTTAACTTGTGATATGAACAAAATGGGCCAGAAGCAGGACTGGAATTCACTTTATCTCTTGGTGCCTCAGTTTTTTTTAATCTGCAAAATGTGATTGATTAGGTGCTTTGTAGTTTCCCTCCAACTCTACACTTAACTTAAAATCCAGTTTCATGAATTTAATATGTATTAATGGCAGCCCAGTTACAACACTTTTTCCCCCAGGGACAAACTGCAGTGATCAACTTTGGAAAAGCTGATTAGCTGCCAGGATTTGGTATCTCTTACTTATAAGATGAGGGGGATGGATTAGATTAATCAATCAATCAGTCAATCAAACTTTAATTGGTACCTACTCTCTTCAACTGGCTATGCTAAGAAATTTGCCTTACTCTAAATTATGATCCTTTGAAATTCTGGTAAAAGTAGAAGCAGCTTTGTGATTTCTGAAGTTCATTTCTACAAACTAGTTCTTTCATGGTGAAACATATGGGCAAATGCATCTTGCATTATAGCAGACAGCTCTTGCTAAGTCTGTTAAAAAAAAAATTATGCCATTATTCCCAAAGAGAATCATTCCAGTAGTCACAGGCAATCTGGTAACCAGCCATGGGAAAAGTTATAGGAGATAGAAAAACTTTTGGTTTCATGTGATCAGTTGGCTTTGTGTCCAGGAGAAAGAAACAGGTACATTTTGGTGGTGAGTAAGATCTACTTAGAGCTGACATTATAATTCATTATTAAGGGTCTTCCATGCCCCAGGTTCTATACTATGTAACAGGGGGGTCATAGAAGTCATACCTGTCCCATATGGCCTTGACTAGTATTTTCTCTAAAAAGTATTGAAATTTAATTGGTCCTTAGAATTGAGTCTCAAATATTGATTTGACTTCCTGATTTCTATTCAGAAAAAAATTTAGGTCAGGAGGCTTCTCACTACCATGGCAAATGGAAATACAGGAAAGCTGTATCCAACTGAATCAATGTGACATATTCAATAAATATCCTTTCTATGTAGTTGGTAAATAAACTTCTTTTTATTAATACTGGCCTT
This sequence comes from Sminthopsis crassicaudata, assembly GCF_048593235.1. Classification (NCBI taxonomy): domain Eukaryota; kingdom Metazoa; phylum Chordata; class Mammalia; order Dasyuromorphia; family Dasyuridae; genus Sminthopsis; species Sminthopsis crassicaudata. Next base: position 726,278,860 of record NC_133617.1, read on the forward strand.
CCCCAAGCCTTCTTAATTCTAGTACCTTTCCCTAATTAAGTATCTCCTAATTATCTTATAGCTTTTTTTGTATACATTTGCTTGCATATTCTCTTCCCCATTAGATTGTAAACTCCTCAAGAGTAGATTGTCTTTTGCATTATTTTTGCATCTCCAACATTTAGCACAATACCTAGAACTTGGTAGGTGATTAATAAATGTTTGTTGATTGATTTATTGCGATCAAGTATCATGGAGCTCTTTGATAGTATAATAAAGCCAATGGGATCCTTTTCAGAATATTTTTGAATAATTAATAATCCACATGAATAACTATAGTAATAATATTTACTATAAATAAAATCAAATGCATAGGATTACCAAAGCAATCAATTATATTGAAATATAGTTATCAATTAAAAATTATAAAACTCAGGTAAAGAGACACAGGTCTATAATATTTATCTAAATGCCTCTCAATTTATTTAATCATGGACAGGCTTACAATTGGGTACATTTAGGGCTGGCTGAATGACCAGATTAGATGATCAGAGTATCTCATTTAGTTCTAGTCTTAAATCTGAACTACCAAATTGGCTTTAGTTAAGTATGAATTAGAACACTGGAAAATAAAGTGAAAAAAGGAATAGTCCCTGACCTCTTGGAGCTTACATTCTCCTGTGGAGAACCACAATACAATACAAAGGAAAGGTAGAGTGATTTTAGGTCCAAGAAAGTCATATACAGAAGATGGCTTCTAAACTAAATCCTGAACATCAAAGAGATCATTTCCATTTAAAGGGGTTATTCTAGTCTCTGATGGGAAGAAAAGGAAACTATGTCAGCAGGCAAAAAATGAAGTCATATTCCTCAACTACTCCAGGCAGTTGAAAAATCAGTGTATGGCATTAATCATCATTGTGTTTTCCAGTTTGCTCAACTGGAGGGTTCTTACATATATACACTTTATAAATTCAGGCAACTTTTAATCAATAAGTAAATAATTCTGATCACAGTAGGTAGACTGAAGCAGGTAGTAGAGTTAATTGTGGGATTTTTATACATTTCTTTAAATGTTTTTTCTCTTGGCTTTTCAAAAGAAGTGTCTCCTTCTTAAAGTTTCTGGGATGCATTATTCTGCCCTACTGGTCATTTCAAAACCAGTTATGTTAGTACCCCAGACAAACTTGTCAAACCAAGGCAGTGCTCCATAATTCAGAATGAATTCTCTTCTGTGTTCTAACATTATTCCTATTCTTTCCAAACAGTTCATTAGATTTAGGAGGAATATGAGAGATAATGTAGCATAGCGAATAGAACACAGATTTCATGATCAAGTCCTGTTCATGAAGCATATTAGCTTTGTGAGCTTGGGCAATCATTGAACATCTAAGCACCACAGACAACTCTCTGAGATTAGAAATCATGCAGAGGTATCAATAGATGGAGTTTCATCATCTGGAATTCCATGTGATTAGTGCAATCACAGGTCTAGGTCCTATCCTCTGCAAATTAGTTTACACTGTGAAAAATTGCTCTATTTAACCTATTGACTCTGGAGGTATAGTTGATTCAATAACCATTTATGTCTGCAATTAAATGGTTGAGGAATGAAGGACAGTTAAAGGTAAAGGGGAAAGGGAAAGATACGCCCAACTAAATGCAGAATTCTAGAGGTAGCAAAGAGAGATAAAAAGGCTTTTTTAAAATAAGCAATGTAAAAAAAATAGAAAACAATAGAATGGGAAAGACAAGAGATCTCTTCAAGAAAATTAGAGATATCAAGGGAATATTTCATGCAAAAATGGGCATGATAAAAGACAAAAATGGTAGGGATTTGATAGAAACAGAAGAAATTAAGATGAGTTGGTAAGTACACACAAAAGATCTAAACATCACCTATAATCACAATGTAGTTATTGATCTAGTGCCAGACATCTTGGATAATGATATCGGGTAAGAGGGCCATAAGAAATATTTCCAACAATAAGACTCAATAAGTCTGGTGAAGATGATAGACTTTTGGCTAAACTATTTCAAAATTTTAAAAGATGATGCTATTTAAGAGCTGTATTTAACATACTAACAAATTTGAAAAACTCAATAGTGGCCACTGAATTGGAAAAAGATAAATGTACATCTTAATCCAGAGAAAGGCAATGCTAGGGAATATTCAAAGTACTTTACAATTGTATTTATTTCACACACCAGCAAAGTTATGTTTATGTTCTGTCAGCTAGGCTTCAGTAATATGTGAACTGAGAATTACCCCCCAAAAACATGCTAGGTTTTTAAGAGGCAGAGGAACTAGAGACCAAATTGCCAATATTCACCATATGATAGAAAAAGTAAAGGAATTCCAGAAAAAGAAAAGAAAACACAAGCACTTACTTCTGCCTTATTGGCTACATTACAACCTTTGACTGTATCATTCACAAAAAATGTGCCAAGTTCTCAAACAGATCCAAGTATCAGATTATCTTATTTAACTTCTGAGAAACCTGTATGCAGGCAAGGAACAAAAGTTAGAATAATAAGGAAAAAATGATTGGTTTAAGATTGGAAAAGGAGTATAGAAAAACTGTGTATTGCCAGCTTATTTATTTAGCTTATATGCAGAGTACATAATGTGAAATGACGGATGGATGAATCAAAAGGCATAATTACAGTTGCCAGGAAAACTATCAATGATCTCAGATATGCAGATGACACCACTCTGATGGCAGGAAGTTAGAGGAATTAAAAAAGTTTCTTGATGAAGATGAAAGAAGAAAGTATAAAAGTGACTTGAAGCTTAACATCAAACAAATAAGCAAACAAAAACTAAGATCTTGACAACTGTCAAATAGAGGGAAAAGAAATGGAAGCAGTGTCAGATTTTATAAAAGCTCTCTGTCTGTCTGTGTGTCTCTCTCTGTGTGTCTCTCTGTCTCTCTCTGTCTCTCTTTCTCTGTCTCTGTCTCTGTCTCTCTCTCTCTCTCTCTCTCTCTCTCTCTCTCTCTCTCTCTCTCTCTGTCTCTCTCTGTTTCTGTACTTCTGTTTGTCTGTAGGTGTGTGTATGATTCTCAAGTACTTCAGGAGTAACATCTTCAACTGTATTGAAACAGTACAGTATTAAAAAAACATGCTCTGGAATTGAAGGAGTTCTGATTTTCAGTCATAACTCTGGTACCTACTAGCATTAAGCATAGGCAAATAATTTTATTCCCAAGAGTCTGTTTTCTTATCTGTTACATGGCATCATAATAGTCATACTTCCCACTTCATAGATTAATGAAGAAAGTTCTTTGAAAATTATGAGGCAATAGATAAATGTTTTCTAATATAATTACTGCAGATAAATGATATTATAATTATTTTTTTTCTTTCATACAGGCTAACTTGAATTATATACCCCTGGGATTGTTGATCAACTCAGATGTCCCATTCTAGAGTCATCATTTACCCCCCAAGATATTAATGCTAGATAAGAGATTCATTGAAGATTCCAAAGAAAGTTATGAAGCTTAAAGTATTACTAGATTTCATGATCTCCTATCTTCTAGATGAGGTTCTCTTTTCACATAATTGCTATATGTGATTGGAGTGACCCCAGTAAATAAATTCAGGAACCTGGAATTTCTACTTCCTGTTTTCTTTTGAATGCTTTCCCTTCAAAAAGTTCGAGCAAAACCTATTCCCTTTCCGCAAAACGAAAATAACATGGCTAGAGATAGGAGAATCATGGTTTAGTGGTTGGAGGAACAGACTTTGACCTCAGAAAACTCTGAATTCAAGTCTTTTTTTTTTTTTTTTTGTAATATATACCATGTATTTGAGCAGGTGGTGAATCACTCATCATTCAGGGCCCTGGAACATTTTCAAAACTCTAAATTATCAGCTAGTTGATTATGTGAAGTAATGGAGGGATTTTCCAAACTGACAATTCTCCAAGCCATATGAAATAACAGGTCTGTACTTTCTCTTGTAGGCAATAGTCAACTACTAAATCTTTTTCATACATATTGGGATACATTCTATTAATCTGAAGACCTCAGGCATTTAGAATACCACTAATATGGCTTCCTTTCCCCCATCCCCTTAAGGGACTCTTTCAGAGCCTAGAAAGCACTGGGGTGGATTACAGTGGCCTTTAGCCATTTCCTTCCTATGTTTAGCCTCAATAAAATCTCTTTAACTAAGCAATTGTTTGGCCGGCTGGTGTTTTCTACATGGCTGGTTTAACAGGGAATCGGCATATTGATTAGAGTAGGGAAAATTATCCCAGGAACAGAAGGGTTGGAAATTGCTTAAAATGTAAACAGAACATTTGATTCTGTACAAAACAATAAAGGCCACTGGCAGACCACCCATTCTCATAGTCATCACCCTTCCTTCCCTTACCCAGCAACCTCACTTCTATTCCAAACATTTTGAGCAAGTGAAATCTTTCTCTCTGCAAAAGACATCTGCCATCCATGAATTGAAATGGAAGCACCTGATACATTATTCAGTTTAGTTCAACAAACATTTGTTAAGCACCTACTTTATGCAAGAGAATGTGTCATGTTCTAGGTAAGTCATGAAATATGGATGCTAACTCTCAAGAAGCTTACCTCTAACTGGAAATGATACACCAAATCTGCAGATTAGTAATTGCTCAGTAGGTATAAAATAATAATGAGAGGATGAGAGCAACAGGCTGGAGGAGGATTTTAAGAGCTGATCTTTCTACAATCAACCAAAAAGCATTCATTAACCACCTACTGTTTGTCAGATACTATGCTAGGGACTGATGAAACTGGATCTGTTTTCAATGAGCTTACATTCTATTGGTCAGTACCATGGTTATTTATTCTCAATTAGATAATTCTATCAATAAAAGAAAATAGTTTACAATAAACAATTCTTGTAAACCAAAGTTTTCTTCTAGTGATTGCAGTGAGATCAATTTAATTCCTTCACATAATAGACAATTTTATCATTTCTGTTCTGCATTAAAAGCTACTTAGAAATGAAGAAAATATTGGAAGATATACCACAAAGAGGTCCTTTTACTTATGGAATCACATTGCAGATAATGTTTATGAAGAGGTTGCATCACACCTGGCTGTAAGGGTTCAATTTTCTCAGAAAGGAAAAGTCCAAAAAGGAAAGTTATTCAGACAAAATTTCTCACATATTCTATGATATGGATTCCTCTGCACCAATATACTCCAGTCTCATCTGATTCACTTTCTGCAGTATACCCCATAATAAAATAGTCTTGAATAGTCTAATCAAAGAGACTTGAGTTAGAATTTCTCTTGGATGCACTTTATCTGTTATCTGAAGACAGTCATAAGGGAGGAAGGAAGTTGTAGCCTTTAGGGCTATTTGCTTGTTGCCTTTATAGCTCACTTGTTCTGGCAACCTTAGATTCAATATGGAATGTCAAAAGGAGCTTCATCTTGCCCGTGTACATTTCATGGTGTCCAGTAATCGCTCTGAGCCAGAAAGGATCTTCTAAAGTAAGTGCTTTTGACCACATAACATGAATGGTTGAGTGAATGCAGGCAGGCAGTTAGCAACATTAAACATTAACAGTGTCAGAGTTGTGAAGAAACTACAGAGGGAAGGGAAGTTCAAGAAAACCTATGGGCTTTTAATAAAGTACTCAACAATTCTATTAAGAAAAAAATAAACCAACAAATCCCCTTCAAAATGCACATTACAAAAAATGCTAGTGGCCAATGCCTTGCAAATAGTAGGTGCTTAATAAAAGTTTTTGTTATGGAATTAAATTATTGAAGGAGTCCTCTCATTTTAGAGACCAGAAAATCAAAGTTCACAATGGGTAACTGACTTCTTGAAAGTCATACAATTATTCAATAGTAAAAGTAGCTAAGTGATTCAATAGATATTACTGGAACTGGAGTCAAGAAGATCTTAATTTGAATCCGGCCTCATCCACTTATTTAACAATCTGTTGGATCCTGGGCAAGTCAATTCATCTCTACTTTAGTTCCTTCATCTGCAAAATGGGGCTAATAATAGCAGCTACCTTCCAGGTTTGTTGTTAGACCCAAATGAAATAATATTTGCAAAAAGCTTTGCAAGCCCAAGTGCTATAAAATGCTAACTGTTAAATAACAGGGGCAGCTAAATACCATGATAGATAGAGTGGCAGATCTAAAGTCATAAAGATTCATCTTTCTGCATTCAAATATGGACTCAGGTACTTAACTGCTTGTATGACTCTTGGTAAGTCATTTAACCCTAGTTGCCTCAATTTCCTCATTTATAAAATGATCTAGGGAAGGAAATGGCAAACCAATCCAGCATGTTAGCCAAGAAAACCCCAAAGGAGGACCATAACAGCTCAACAGCAACAGCAACAATAGTAATAAATAAGATATTTGTAACATACTTATTATAGTGCCTGGTATACAGAAAGAACTTGATAAACACTTATTTTCTTCATGATAATGATGATGATGATGATGATGATGATGATGATGATGATGATGATATCAGGAAACAAAGCAAAGAGAAGCTTGGAATGAGAAGAGATTGTAATCAGATAAAGGATCTTCAAGAGAATTAATGATCATGAAAGTGGGGCACTTATAGTTGATGACACAATCTAGGGTGTGATGACCTTTGTGTGCAACTTTATGTGTCACTAAGATGGAGAGGAGAAATTGGCCTAGGGACTGAACAAGATGAGAAACTTGGAATATTACCATGTATGTTGACACACTCTATAATGATGGCAGAAGTTATAGAGAACTAGATATTGAATTCATTGAGAAAGAAAAAAAGAATATATTGAGAGATGGTAGATATTACCTGGATCAGTAGAAGTAGTTTCATAATAATCTCAAAATATTGGAAAGGAGACATTTTCAGAGTGTTTGAGGGATGATGTTTGAGGGAGATTCAAAAAGTATCAATGGGGAGCATGGAATATTCCAATTTTTAAGATTAGTGAATAAAGTACTACAAGAAAAGTTGCAGTCAGTATTGGGAAGAAGATGATTATCCAGGCTAAGGAGCCTCTTAGTGAGGGTCAGAAGGTAGAAGGAGAATTTCTAAATTATACATATTCTCTTTACCTCTCTGCAGAAATCTTCTCCATTGCTTTATGTGTTGTCACTGATATTCCTTCTCAGCAAAGCTCAGTTGGTAGGGACCTCAGAAGCCACCAATTCTAATCTGTCCCCAAGCTAAAATTCCCTTTGTTATGTCACTGACAAGCAAGAGTCTTGGTTCCACTTAAAAGTAGAAAACTTACTACCTCCTGATGCAGCCTATGTCTACCTTTTGACATCTCCAAAGGTCAGAATTGTTTTCATTTCATTAAAATGAAACTATGCTCCTCTCTGCAACTCTTTCCCCCAAACCCCATTGCTTCTCTGGGGTCAGCAGAACAAGTCTTGTCTGTCTTATGCTAGACAATTCTTTAAATATTTGAAGACTGCCATTGTTTCCCCATAAATTTCTCTCTTATTCTCTCTAGTTCCTTCAACCATGTCATTGGCCCTCTTCAAGAACTAAGGACAATAGCCTCAGACCCCTCATTATTTTGGTTTCCCTGCTTGGACACAGCCTAGATTTATCAGTATCCATCCTAAAATGTGGTAGCCAGAACTCCATATCATATTCCAGATGTAATTTCAACAAAGTAAAGTATAGGGGGCCAGTCTGCTTCTTATTTCTGGATACTCTCTACGTTGTTCAATGAAGCCTAATACTGAATTTGCTTCTTTGGTTGCCATATCACACTGTTCATTCACATTGAGCTTGAAGTCCACTTCTTTTGCTTCAGCTCTTTTCTCTGAATTTTAGGATTTTCCTGCCATTGTTTGACTCTCCAGGAGTTATCATTTTATGAAAAAGCCAGATTACACAGCAAGAAATAACTATAAATGTAAACCAATAGACTTACCCATAAGCCTATTTCAGAAACATCACTTCCATTAAGCATTAAACACTTCTTCAGCCCAACAAAGTAGAATTATTATCCAGGATCTTGGGGCACAATGGACTTAATTAGCATGATGTGCTTGTGCAATGGAGAAAAGAGAAGAGATAGGGTGATAGTCCAATGGATAGCTAATGGGATTTGTCTGCTTTCTGCTAAATCTTAGGAGGCCAGTCCATACTGATAGTGCACTATTTTCAAAGTGGCAAGGACCTGGGAAAATAAAGGATAATTAAAAGCCCCTGACTTGGATAATTTTGTGTGTGTGTGTGTGTGTGTGTGTGTGTGTGTGTGTGTGTGTAGGTTGAAGCCTGAAAATCAGGTAAGAACCAATAAGAAGTTTAGGAGAAAATGATAATTCTAGGTACTGCAAGTGAACAGCAATTTTTTAATCTACCAAGAGTGAGTCAAGTAGGAGTTAAATGTTTATCTCTTTTTCAGAAATGCAACATTTCAGGCCATGTCTAACCTGTCTTTTAATTCAGAAGAAGTTATTTCCTCAGTGGAAAGGTGGTAGTAGGGAAGTTAATAAAAATGTTAGACAAGGAGCAAGATCTGGCTTCAAATCTTGTCTCAAACACTTATTAATTATGTGATTCCAGCTTAGGCATTTAACCTTTCTGTGCCTAGAGTTCTCATCAATAAGGGAAGATGAAAATACTAGTCTTTGATTCATAGGGTCAATATGGAGATTAAAGGAGATGCTTGTAAAGCACTTTGAAAGCCTTTGAGTCTTGTCTAAATGTTAGTTATTCATAGATGTAGCAATAATTAGGAGTCACTGACATTTATATATAGTACATTACAATTTAGAGAGCACTTTTCTTAGAATAATCTGTGGAGTCAGTAACGTAAACATTAGTTTTCTTATTTTCCAGATGAGTAAATGAAATCACAAAGAAATTAGGGGAATTACCTATGATTATACTCATTGATAATAGGCCTACATAGAGTAAAACACTTCTTTTTTTTTTATCATCAATCTAATACAACACAATTTGTCATTATTTATACAGAAGTTAGCAGTTTCTGCCTTCATAGAGGGAATCTCTTACTTAGAATCATGCACTGTTAGGGTTCAAGCATCTTAGAGATGACCTAGTTCAATTTGGTATTTTTCAGTTGGGGACATGGTCACATAGAGAGTAATTGAGATAGAGTTGTAACTCTCAGGACATTGTTCCATTCTGCCTCTTCATTATATCTTAGATGTATCTTAAAGGCAAGGTTTTGAAAAGGTAACTTGGGAACACCTGAGAGTCCCCAAGATACTTTCAGGAGTTGTAGGAGATCAAAACTATTTTGACAGTAATAGTAAAGTGCTTTCATCTCCAGCACAGTTAATATCTATACATATAACCCACAAGAGATCATAAATAAATTTATAGAGTGTGAAGGGGTCCAGAGATAAAAATATATGAGAACTACTGCTTAAAAATATTTTTTTTTCACTTAGAATCTGTAATAGGCTAAAGTTGTTCTCCTAACAATATTCTATGAAATCAGGTCTATCACATGATCAGAAAAATGAATAGAGAAACTATTGCTATTTAATTTGGTTCATACTATTGGGACATGACATTATAGTAAGTTAAAAAATGCTTGTTATGCCAAGTACAGCTAAATACTCTACAATTTGTTCTTCAAGATAATGCAGTAGAATTAGGGTTGGGTTAGAGACAGAGGGCCTCGGTTGGAATCCCAGCTTCTCCACTGTGATCATGGGGAAATTATTTTACCTCTTCAACTTGCATTTTCTCAAGATCCAACTTTCTATATCTATGATCCTAAAATCTTTTTCTCAACATATATTTCAGTGACGTTCTGTCTAAATAACTATAGAACTTCTGAGTGAGAATAGACCTCAGAATCCATCAAATTCAATCTATAGCTAAAAAAAAAAAAAAAAAAAAAGAATCCCTTTTACAACATATTCAACAATTGGTCATCCAGTCTTCCCTTGAAGATCACTAAATAAGAAGAAAACTACCTTCAGAAATAGCCTTTTTCACTGTTGGATATCTCCATTGATAAGTATGTTTCTACCTTCTAACCCTCAATAAGAAGCCAATCTAAATTCATCAATTAATTAAGTCAAAGCTAAATAGAATACACCTAATTTTTCTTCCAATTATTAGCTCTTCAGACTCTTGAAGATAGTTTTGTTTTTCCCCTAAGACTTTTTGTTTTTGCAAGGATTCACACCCTCAGTTCCCTTAATTAATTTTCACATAGGAAGAATTTAACACCCTTCACCATCTTGAATGGCCTCCTCTGGTAATTTTCCTGTCTTCAATGCCCTCCCAAAAATGTTATGCCTCTGGCTAAACATTCTTCCCCAACTGTGTTCTCATCAGCAGTCTTTTGTCTGAGTAAATGCAACAGAATCAACATATTTCTATTGAGCTAATACATTTTATCTGAGTCATAATTGACTATGGAAGAAGCATACTCTAACTGAAAAAGTGATGGTTTGGCTTTCAATCTTAGCTCTCAAAGTTACTATTTTTGCCTATAGCTTCTGTAGACCTCAGTTTTCTCAATATTAAAGTGAGTGAGTTGGGCTGGAAGACCTCTAAGATGTTCTTCAATTCCAAAGACATGTTTTTACAAGTAAAGGAGGACTTTTGTGGGGGGGAATAGAAGAGGGGCGAGATAGTAGAGAAGTGGGTATGAGTAGAAGGACTTGGTGAAAAGTGTTTCAATATTAATTGCTCTCATTCACCCAACTTTCCATCTCACTTTTCTTCACCTATTCAGACTATTTCCCATGCTTAGAAGATATCCCTTACTCACCACTGTCTCTTAATAATAATATTAACTAAAGTATATAACACTTTAAGTCATATAAAGTGCTTTATTATTATACATAGTATTTGAATATTTATTATCATATGCATATACATACACATAGGAGCAGCTAGGTGGCACCATAGTGGTTGCAGTGTTGGACCTGGAGTCAGAAAAAATAATCTTCCTGAAATCAAATCTGACATCATTTACTAGTAGTGTGTTTCTGGGTAAGACACTTAATCCTGTTTACCTCTGTTTCCTCATCTGTAAAATGAGTGGAAGAAGGAAATAGCAAACTGCCCCACTATCTTTGCCAAGAAAACCCCAAATAAGGTCATGCAGAGTCAGACATGGCGCTCAATATAATAACAACAGTAATATATATATATATATATATATATATATATATATATATATATATATATATATATATATATATATGTTTGAGTCTTCCTGACTTCAAGCACTAGTAACTTAGCTGCCATATTTATATGTTGTTTTTTTTATATAATGTAAAGAAACAGTGATTAGTCTGTTTTGGTCTTAGCACCCTCAATAATTAGCAGGCATATAGTAGGTACTTAATAAATGCTTGTTGATTGATGCAGTGCTAAAGTTACATGGGGGAAAAATCCAGGAATAATCTCCCTTCCTTCATCCCTCCCCATCCCTAGCGTTTAGAACCCTGTGACAGGCCTGTCTGCTGGGCCAAAGTTGAAATCATCCTCTTGTGGTGAGCAAGGGTGTCTGTCCTCAAGTCAACCAAATTCTGACATCAGAAAGAAGTGGTTGCCTTTTTTGGATCCAGTGCCCACTGCTAAAGGCTTAGAGAGGAGGGAAAAGACCTCCATCTCAGCTGAATGACTCTGAGATTGTTTATTATCCATTACCCAAGGCAGGAGTCTGTGGGTTAAATTGAGCTAAAATACGGAGTGGCCTTCAAGTAATTCCCCCCCACACACACTTTCTTATATATAAAACCCAGTTGAAAATAAGATTTTCATGTCTTAATTGTGACACAGAAAGTGTCTTTTATTCTTAACATGCTTGAGATAGCAAAGTAATTTTGGAGCTGAATATGATTGTCTCCGACATTCATGACTCAAATATTTAATCTAAAGGGAAAATTCCCAGAGTGCTTCTCTCATCATTTCTCAGTTCTGTGGAGAATAAAAGCTTCAACTTTATATGATCTGATATTATTTCCATTATTGGTATTATGCTGTAGGCAAATATCCTTCACGCGGTAAAAATCTACTTCCCTTGTGATTTCAGTGAGTTAAGCATCACAAAGGCCCAATCTGTCCTTTACAATACAGGCGGTGAAGACCTTGTAATCTGTGGAGAATTTAATAACAATAATTTTCCTTGATGCCGGTGTAGCCTTTAAGATTTAATACTAGATTCTTTTAAAACTTAAGAGTATCTCCCCCCCCCCACCTTCCTAAATCAGGTCTTTTCTATTAAGGAATTCAATTTCTTTTAGGCCAACTGCTATAACAAGTGCTGGCTGTGTGGCCTGGTGGATGTGGGGAGAATTTATGGATTGATTACCTGTGGGAATAGGATGAAGGCAGCTCACCTCATATGTGACTACAATCTTCTGGAGTTTTCCCACAATCCATTAGAAAACAATTCTCATATATGGAATCTTATCGAAGAGCCTATAAATAGCTTGTGTTTCAATGTAACCCTTCCCCCTCCTCCAATCCCCACTTCCCTTACAGATTGCCCCTCAAGTGCTAATGATCTTGTCTCATCTAGGGGTAGTAAATGCGAGTGATTTGTGCTGGTAACCTGTCATTTGTATTTAAACACCATGGTCATATCTGTGTAATGTGTAATGACACAATTCTTAGTCCTTAAAATATAATACAGTGCTTGCATATAGTAATCACTTAATAAGTATTCCTACATCTATACTTATCTATCACTGATCTATTAAGAGCATCGATGTATCTTTGTATTTTTATTCATCATTATTCTATCATTAATGTATTATATCTGTCATGTTTTCCTTTTTTCTTCCTTCTTCTCCTCCTCCCCTCTTCTTCCTCTCTTTCTTCTTCTCTCTCTATGTCTCTATCTCTGTCTCTGTGTATGTGTCTCTCTGTTTCTCTGTCTCTGTCTCTGAATCTCTCTGTCTCTCTCTGTCTCTCTCTGCTCTGTTTGTCTGTCTGTCTCTAGCTTTCTCTCTCTATGTCTCTGTCTCTCCTACCATATTAATGTAGAAATTTAATTTGCCATGGACAGAAATGGCTGAATATTTTGTGATTTCTTGTTCTGGTTCAACTCAATTCAACTCAATAAGCATTGTGTATTTCCTATGGGTCCAGCACTGTGCAGAGGCCTGAAGATACAAAGATAAATATGAAAGTATTCTGCTTTGTTTCTAGAGAGCTTAGTTTGAGAGTGGGAAAGGACAGGGAATAACATGCAAGTAGGTGATTGACACAAGGTATGCACAAAAAATAAATGTATATATTTTAGAATTTGGGGGATCATCAATTACTAGACAATTGGAAAAGATTTTGAGATGACTTTTAAATCTGTAATTAAGTTATTTGATATATATATATATAAATATATATCTATATATATACATACACATATATGTACATGTAATTATGTGTGTGCAAATATAGAAGCTAAAAAGAAACTTATGATATACTTTGTTCCAGAGATTTGGTTACAAGATTTTGTAGGCAGAAGTCTGATCCTTCTTCAAATTCAACAATTCCTAATTAACTTTACCTAAATTTCTTATTCTTATTCTTTTGTTGTTGTTGTTGAGGCAATTGGGGCTAAGTGACTTACCCAGAGTCACATAGCCAGGAAGTATTAAATGTCTGAAGCCAGATTTGAACTCAGGTCTCCTGACTTCAGGACTGGTGCTTTATCCACTACACCATCTAGGTATCTCCAGCTTTACCTAAATTCCAAATCTTACTTTCAGACTTCTCCATTTCCATCAAAGGCCCCACCATTCTTTCAGACATAAAGGATGATATCTTTGGGGCCATGGTGTTTCTCAAAATTTTAAAAATGGAATCATGCTACCCAAAGTTGAGATTGGAAAATGGATAGACTACTGGATCTAGGAACTTTGCGTACCTCTTCACATTACAGATCAGTATACCTAGTTGCTCAGCTGCAAAATCATAAGATCTGTCAGAATTTCAAAGTGGAAGTCACTTCTGAAAATTGAGAAGCCCTGAATTAAATTCTGACCTTCAGTATTTACCTAGACCCTAGACAAGTCATCCTATCTCTATCAGTTTCCTCATCTGTAAAATGGGAATAATAATAATTTCATTTATATCTTAGGATTGTCATGAAGATAAAATTGGATAATACTTGTGCAGGCTCTATATAAATACTATCATTGTTATTATCAACATAATAATACTTATTTTTATCCTCACTTTCTTCATTTACTTTCACTTTATTTATCCAATCACTTTCTAATAACAGTGGATTCTATTTTCATAGAATCTTTTGAACCCACCATGTCTCCCTATACATATAACTGCCACCAATTTTGCCTAGTCTATTACAATAGCTTCCAAACCTGCACATAATCAATTGATTAGTGTTTCTAAAGCACAGGTTTGATGGTATGCTTCCCTATCTCAAGAAACATCAAGAGGTTTCTCATTCCCTTCAGGACCAAATACAAACACTACCACTTGGAGTTTGCTATTTCTGAATTAGACTAATAAAAGAGAAAACACTAAAAATATACGAGCGACAAAATTATTTATTCAGTTATTGGTGCTGAAAAATGAGAAATGGATAAATGAAAAGACATGGATAAACAAAACATATTTCCTTTTAAAATTTGAATTTATGTGAAAATAATGACTACAAAAAGATGTCATTTGAATCTTCTTTCTTGGTTACTCTCTAGAATATTATCACCAAATTTCAGATCTCCAAGGTCAAGGAGGAAATATTGAAAGCACCAAGAAAGAAACAATTCAACAACCATGAAGACACAATCAGGATTACACAAGATTTAACAGCTTCCACGTTAAAAGAATAAAGGGCTTGGAATATGATATTCTGAAAGGCAGAGAGTTAGGATTACAACTAAGAATAACCTACTCAGCAAAATTGAGTATTTTTCTTCAGGGGAAAGCATTGGATGTTTAATGAAATAAAGGACTTTTAAGTATCCCTAATGAAAAGACCAGAGATGAATAGGAAATTTGATATTCAAGTATAAGACTGAAGAGAAGTATAAAAAGGCAAATATGAAAGAGTGATAAAAAGAGATTCAAGTTATACTGTTAACATTCTATATGGACAAGCAACATATATAACCCCTAAGAACTTTTTTATACAAATAAGTTAGAAAGAGACCACATAGACCACACAATAAGTGTCAGTCGAGTATATTGAGATGATCTCAAAAATTTCAGGAGTGAGAGAGAGGGGTACACAAAGAAAAAAGAGAAAAGAGAAGTGAATGAAGAACATTTTCTACATAAAAGAGACTAGCAAGGAAAATATTTGTAATAGAAGGGAAAATTAGGATGGTGTCAGATAATGCTTAAACCTCTTTCTCGTTATTGGAATTGGTTTAAAGTGGGATGAATATACACACATACATTAATTTGGGCATAGAAATCTGTCTTACATAATAGGGAAATAAGAGGGGAACAGAAACAAGGAAGATAATAAAATGGAGGACACGTTAAGAAGGCAGTAGTCAGCAGCAAAGCACACTTTTGAGAAGGGACAAGATTTTAAAAGAGTGAAAAGGATGAATAAAAGAAAATTGAATGGAGGGAAATATACAGTTAGTAATCATAACTGTGAATGGGAATGGGAGGTGCTCACCCATGAAATGGAAGGAGATAGCATAATAGATTAGATCAGAATCCAACAATTTGTTTATAAGAGACAAATTTGAAAGCAAGAGACACACAGAGAGTTAAATTAAAGCACTAAAGGAGAATCCGTTTTGGTCCAGGTAAGTATAAAAAGAAAGCTGGGATAGCAATCATGATCTCAGACAAAGGAAAAGCAAAAATAGACATAATTAAAATAGATAATCAGAGAAACTACATTTTGCTAAATGAAATAACATTAAAGGATTAACAGATAGTTTCTCTTATAAAGCTCTCATTTCTCAAATATATAGGGAATTGAGACAAATTTATAAAAGTAACAGCCATTCTTCAATTGGTAAGTGGTCAAGGGATCTGAACAGACAGTTTTCAGAAGAAATCAAAGCTATCTATATTCAAATAAAAAGCTCTAAATTATTCTTGGTAAGAAGATGGTAAACCAAAACAGCTCTGAGGTAATACCAATCAGAAATGACAAATGTTAGAGGGGATGATTAAAAATAGGTACACTTGAAACACTGTTGGTACAGTTGTGAAGGGACCTAACCATTCTGGAAAATAATTAAGAACCATGCCCAAATAGCTATAAAATTGTGCTTTTTGACTCAGAAATACCACTACTAGATCTATATCCCAAAGAAATCAGAGAAAAAGGAACATGATCTATATGTATAACAATATGTATAGCCATTCTCTTTGTGGTGACAAAGAATTAAAAAAATTGAGGGGATATTCATCAATAGGGAAATGGTTGAACAAGTAGTAACAAAAGACACTGATGTAGTATTATTTTGCTATAAAATAATTAAGGAGGTGGTTTCATAAAAAAACAAAACTAAAAAATATGGAAGGATGTATATGAATTGATGCAAAGTGAAGTGAAAAAAAAAGCAAGAAGATCATTGTGCAAACTAAAAGCAATGTTGTAAAGATGATCAACTGTGAAAGACTTGGTTACTCTGATCAGTACAATAATCTGAGATAATTTCAAATGACTCATGATGAAAAAATACTATCCACAGTTAGAAAGAGAAAACTTATGTGATGAATTCTGAGTGTAAATTAAGGGATAATTTCCTTTAAAATGGAAAGAATGGGATACTTTTTTTAAAAAGAGAAAAACTTTAAATCATTCCCAACCCAGATGTCTTTTTTTCTGTTGCTGTAAATTCACACAAAAATGGTCACATTTTGAGGTATCATTAAGGAAAATATTAAAAAGTTAAAATAAGGCTTTGGAAAATTATTTTGTATAGCAGTTCATATCTTTGCAATTACACAGTTGGCTGAAATGTACAGAGTATACAATTTTGCTCTGTTTCCTCTTTGTTGATTATTTTTAAAAATGGAAAGCCTTTATCATTGAAGAATAAAAATCTACCTTTAAATCTCTCCAATAGAGCAGGATAAGCTCATATATAATTCCTTGGTAGGTGCAAAAGTCAAGATAACTTTGTTTATTGAATTCCTGATTATCCATTATCAAGAGAGGCATAAAACTGGAAGACATTGATTGGCAAAAGGCATTTGCTACATCATGGAAGATGTATTGAGAAGAGTCCAAGTAGACTAGAGATGCTTTTAAGATCAGGATTTAACCTTGAAGACTATCAATTTAGTTTAAATATATATATATATATATGTGCATGTAAATGTATATACATATATAGATACATATATATTCTAACTACTTTCGTATTGTTGGTTTTATTTAAAATTTTAGTAATTTTATGTATTCAAAAACATGGTCCATAGAGACCATGGACTAAATTGACAAAAGAAAAGAAAGTTAATGAAGCAAAGTAGAAAGAAGCTTCATAAGATAATGAGGATCTCATTTGTATTGTATGAATTATATCATCAACAAGTCAACTTAAATTTTGTAGCTAAAATTGTATATTAATAAGTTTTATACAGATAAATTGGGAAAATCGTAAAAAAGAATGATCTAACATTCAGAAAGAACAAAAGACTTCTTGTAGAAGATGGGATTTTAGTTATTTTTGAAAAACAGCCAGGGAAGACATGAAAAGCCATGATAAGTAAGAGAACAATTTGGAACTCAAAACTTTAAATGCAAATGTTTAAAAATTAAAAAAAAATATAGCCAGAAATATCAATTCATTATGGCAAAAAAGGTATTCAAGGACATGAGAGAAATCAATGTTTAAAAAAATAGATTATGTATAACTATTATCCATATTACAACCTGTCATGATTTTCCAACAGCATATCTATATTATCTGTATTATTTCTCTCAACATTCAATAAGTAATAATTAAGCACAGACTTAATAATATAATCATCATCATAATAATCAAGGCAAGGAAATATAAGGTTTTATTTATTTATTTATTTATTTTCATTTGATAGAGCCCTTATAGGACAAGTGTTGGTTTGCAATGAGAAGGCTCCTGTTAATGTATTGGGAGCTAACAGATGATAAAGGACATGTGGTGCCTTTGTCTTTTTATTGCTGTTGTTAAGAGGTTTAATGAACAGAACTTCACTATCTTTTTTTATTATTAAAACTTTTTATTTACAAAACATATGCATGGGTAATTTTTCAACATTGATCCTTGCAAAACCTTCCATTCCAAATTTTCCCCTCCTCCGCATTCCCTTCCCTAGATGGCAGGTAGTCTAATACATGTTAAATATGTTAAAATGTGTTAAATTCATTATATGTATACATATTTATACAGTTATCTTGCTGCACAAGAAAAATTCAATCAAGAAGGAAAAAAAAAGCTCGAGAAAGAAAACAAAATTCAAGCAAACAACAACAAAAAGAGTGAAAATGCTATGTTGTGATCCACACTCAGTTCCCACAGTCCTCTCTTTGGGTGTAGATGGCTCTCTTCACCACAGAACAAATGGAACTAAGAATCTCACTAACTTTGATAAATAGAAGTAATTGATATTTCTGTGAGAGCTTTTGTAAAGCTACTATATTTCATATAATTTTGAATCCATGTGCAAAGCACTTGGGCAAGTTATAAAAACACAATAACCTGTAAGACCAAATTATGACTTTAGTAGTCAACAATCATTCATTAAATCTTCATTTTTTTCAGGGAATATACTAATATACAGTGGGAATATAAAATACAAACACAAAGATAGTTCCTATCCTCAAGGAACTTACAGTCTAATGAGGGGAAGGAAATATAGGTTACAGAGGTAGAAGAAGGTCCGTTCTCAACTGATTCATATTTCACTCCATCCAGAGCTTCCCATCCCAAGCAACTCTTTCATTTTCTCTTATGTATCAAACTATTAGGGAAAGAAAATGAATTCTAACAAGGCAGAGTATGAAGTGGCCCAAGTGCCACCACACTACTAAAAAAGTATTGCTTTTAAATCTAGTGCTTTAAGAAACTAGTCTAAACAAAACTTATAGAAATAGGGCATTGTCTGATATCTTTAAAAATGGTATATATTCATGTTATTATGATAGTCTAGGTTAAGGAAAATACCATGCATCATTTCAATAGTATTGAGAATATTTTTAAAAATTTCAAAATGTACTTTAAGACACAACTACTAGGAAATTAAATATGAGAAGTTAGAAAAAAAAAGTTCCTTGATGACAGAGATCATATCTTATCTAAATCTTGTCTTCCTTAACAATTCTGTATACAGGAGAATTAATAAAAGTTTGTTTCATGATTGAATAAAAGTTTTCAAGTAATGAACACATTTCCCCCCTCCCTCTGTTGTGTAGCTGCTCATTCAAAGAGAAATGCTTATACAATTATTTTGTTTTTAGGGATTTGGGGAAAGGTATTTCTTTTCCCACATACAAAAGCAATGATAAACACAAATCCTTCAAAAGCTTTTGTTGAAGATTTAAAACAATTAACTAATCAAATGACAGTAATAATGACTATTGTACTCTGTAGGAAGATTGAGACAAGTCTTATCAGAACATATAGCAGTTTGTGGATCTAATGACTTGGTAATTTCACATTTCAACTTGGCTCTGTACTGCTCCTTCAGAGTTCATGTGTGCTGACTAGTGACAACAGGGCTTTAGCTCATCCTCTCATTTTTGACTGTCTTCACTCTGCAGAAATTTCTCCTTATACCAGTCAACTCTTCCCAGTGGAGGCAGGACTATCAGACTTGAGCTCATAAGCATGGATATGTTCACCTCTAGATCAGTATTTAGTTTGATTAGACAAAGACTCCCAAATATGAAAGAAATACCCCTCAAATACAGAATCGGGCTTGGCTGCTAAGGGCATGTCTTTTATTTACCTTGGGTTTTATAACTTTGCTGAGATTGTGAGGAAGGGCAGCCTCTTTTGGGGGACTTTATGGAGTGTGAAGGAAAAAGCAAAATATTTTGTTTAAAGCATTTAAACTTCAAAATGCCAAGATGGATGAGACTTTGAAGGAAACCCTTGATTCCTTCTCTTTTGACCATGGTTGCACATGAACTTCATTCTAATGAGATAAATCATTATTATGCTTGGTGCTATTTCAAACCTCTGTCACTAAAAATTTGTTTCAATTCATCTTTAGAGTAAATTCCTTCATGTGAAAAGTTCCACAGTAAAATGATTAAAAACAGCAACAACAACAATCACGCCTGACCAGTTGTGAATTTTCTTTTTATGGTGATTGATATGTCCCTGTTGTCAAAAATTCTCATGGACACACTTGTCTGTATGGGAAGGGTTACAAAAGCAAAATAATCTTATAAATTCTGCAAGATAATCTAATCAAAATGGAAAAAAATAATAACCCATTTATAAATTATTTTTGACACCACTCTTCAAAAACAATAACACTACCAATAAAAATTCCCTTATAAAGCAAGATATTTGATATTGACCAGAGAATTGCCATCCAGAAACCAAAGTTCTGTTTGAAAGAGGAATTTATTTTGGGTGCTCTGATAAGCAAACACAGAACATATCAAAATATCTCTGTAAAGTTTGATGGATGGTTTCCATTAGTTAAAGTGAATATGATAATATGTCCTTATCCAAGTATTGTTAACAAGAGAGCTCAATCAATAAATAACAAGTAGCACATGGGTCACTGGGGAAGGAGGGTTTTCATTGTATATTGTGAAAGGAACAAAAACAAAACAAATACCCACATCATTAAAGGAATGACTTGACAAAGAAACTCATGTTTATTAATACTTGAAAACAAGTTAATCTCATTTGACAGAAAACCACTAAATGATTAGACAATCAACCACGTGGACTATGGAAAGCTAAGGAAGTTCACTGGGGACTCCAAATCTTGGGCTGTATTATTCCCTCCCCTTTGCTGTCAATTTAATTCAACAAACATTTATTAAATTCCTACTGTGTGCAAGACACTATATTCAGAGCTAGGGATACAAAGACAGAATGATAGTCTGCTCTCAAGAAGCTTACCCTTTTCTAGAAATAAGAATCTGGGAGAGAGAGGGTAGATAAGTAGAAAAGAGGGAGGGGTTAAGTATTTATTAAACAACCTACTATAAGAGAGACACTGTGCTAAGTGCTGTCTAAATAGTATCTCATTTGGTCTTCAACAACAATCCTAGGAGATAGATATTATTATTATATTGACTCAAAAACAGTTTAAATGATTTGCCAAGAGTCACATAACTTCTAAGTGTCTGAGGCCAGATTTGAACTCAGGATTTTTTGACACTAGGAGCAGCCTTCCACCTAGTTGCATTTAGATAAGGGGTATAAGTCATTTTTTTTCCTGATGACAATCCCTGAAATTAATCCTTGCCTATGTTTTCTAATGGTAATTTATTGACTATTTTCAAAAATGATGAACTCAAAAACTTTTCAAATTCCAAACATTTGGATGGACAATGATTATTGAAAAGGTGGGTATATGTTAGGATGGCAAAATATACATTAACACACATGGATCAGGAGTGAGAAATGAATAGAGCAATAGATGGATGTTTGAATGAATGAGAAAATTATTAAGGCTTTAGAATGTGTCAACTACTGTACTTTAAGGGAAAAGACAGGCTATCATGTGCAATATTCCACAGAAGTCCATGCTTTTCATAATTAAATAATTGATTGAAAGGTGTAGAGTGTTCATATATCTGTTATTATTTTTAGATGTTGACTTTAAAAAGCATTTTATTATGTAGAGAACAATATTGCTTAAAGAATCTCTTCCATTACGCTCTTTTTAATGTACAGATAAAAATCATAAAAAATCCCTTGAAAGATGTAGATCATTTTGCTTGAAGGTCCTCTGATAATTAATATCAAGTGAAGCATAAAAATGCAAAGCTATTGACCAATGTTATTCACTGTTATCATGTAGGAGGTCCAACATAGAATCTATGCCAAATAGGAGTTTTGGTGGATGATGATGCAATCTTCCAAATGCTTCTTTTTGCAGATGACTTCACACCAAGCCCTGAAATATTTTAGAGCCTGCTGAATGAGATCTGTAATGACTGAGAAGAGTTTGGTCTAGCTAGCTCTATAAGAAAAAAAAGAGGACAAGGAATTCCCATTGTCTAGAATATGTTATG
The DNA here is from genome assembly GCF_048593235.1 of Sminthopsis crassicaudata. Classification (NCBI taxonomy): domain Eukaryota; kingdom Metazoa; phylum Chordata; class Mammalia; order Dasyuromorphia; family Dasyuridae; genus Sminthopsis; species Sminthopsis crassicaudata. The sequence goes on from NC_133617.1 coordinate 726,300,953, forward strand.
CATTTGGATGGAAAACCTATAGACCTTGCTCATCACTAAACATATCTTGGACAAACAATATAAATGACAACCAGCTGGGTCCAGAATTAAATAGGAATAGGAGAGCAGACCAGATTGCCCTTGGGAAATTACAGAATTCTTTCAATTATCTTAAGCTTCTCTTTGAAACAATGGCTCATCTTTTTAGCACTAACGTTCTTCCATTGATTTATTTTTTTAAATGCTAAAAGTCAGGAATACTACCATATCCAAGAATAGAAGTTAAAGATCATCCCCCCCCAAAAAAAAAAGATAGTGGAAAATATATATGTGCAGATATTTATTTATTTATTTACACAAATTTATATGTGTATATGTATAAATAGGTATATAATGTGTGTATACACCTATTATATGTATTTGTGTATCTATCTACTTATAGATCCATTTCATGATATACTTATACACACAGACAGACATACACACACACACACACATATATACACACACACATGCACATATTTAAATCATGAACTGGGTGTGACACATTACAAATAAGAATTATACCAACTCTGTTAAGAATATCTTTACCAAAATGGTAGACAGAAGCGAGGAAAAAAAGCCAGTAACATGAGAATAAGGAATATCTAATGGACAATGGGTTCCACTTTTATTGATGAAATGCCAAAAGAATGGGAGAAGTGTTTCAGCATATTGGATGGACTAGCTCTGGCAAAAGGCATTGTTGTGAAAGAGAAGCCAAAATAGTTAGGTATGATTGAATTGCCAGTTGTGTCCTTGGAGATGACAGTTAGTATCTTCATTGGTGACATTGTAGAACTATTAGAATAATTGGGTGTATTTTTCACTCTTTCATGATTCCCTCTTTTATTTTGCAAGTTTTTTAAAACTTTATATCATCTATTATATGAAAGGGTGAGCCAGACATTGGATGTTAAATGAGGGATATAATTATAGCTCATGTTTAATATGACACCCACCCACCCACACACAGACAGAGAGACACAGAGAGAAACAAAGAAATATATTATGTAACCCTTTATTTTTCATATAAATTACCTTATTTGATCTATAGAGGGGATTGACTAAAATTATATCTTATGTGAGCTTCATTATTGGAGGGAGTGTCCATGTTGATGGGATCACCATTCTACCACAGTATAAATATTTTTGCATTTATTTGTTACACTTATCAATGTGTCATAAACCTATGATTTCTTCAGTATGGAAACTCCCTCTGCATATTTCACTCTGTCTGTAAATTACAGTCTTAGAAAATTGCCTGAGGCTTAGAGACTATAATTGATTTGTCCATGGTCACACAACTATTAAGTATTCAAAGCAAGATTTGAACCAAAGCTTCTCAGTCTACGTTCACTGTTGTATCTATGATACGATGTTGCTTACCTAAATAACAAATACGTTTCACTTATTAGAATGTATATCTTATTCTGTCTACTCAACTAGTAGCTATTTGGGGAAAATAATTCTACTTTTGCATTTCCTTTGGTAATAGATATTCAATGAAAAATAAGTTAAACTGAATTCAATCAAGGATTTTTACAAAGTCCACCTTCTGAGGTGGCAGAAATTCTGACAAGAGCAAGTACAGGTATATTCTTTGGGATCTCTGAACCAACATTCTGGAAAGCCACAAAAAATAAGAAGTATGAAGCCAGGTGGAGGAGACAGGTGAGAGCAAAGATGATAAAATGAAGGAAAATTCTCAGAAAGGAACAGACTGAGACATTCTGAAGCAAGAAGTCAAAGAGGGAGGGAAGGATGCTGGGAGGTTGGTTTGGAAGAGTTTACAAGAGTTCAAATAAAAAAAAAAATCAGCAAGCACTGCCTGATGGGACAGAGTTGTGAATGCCAGGTCTGAATGTTAGTCTGTAGACAACATGAACCAAGTCAGAGGATATAATAGTAGCTGGTGTAATAATTTTAATGAGAAGTGAAGAAAGGACAAAGCAAAGGTAGAAATGAAATGGTCGTGGTTTCTGACATCTCAGAGGGATTTCAAAAACTAATCAAGACTTGACAAAGTCATTTAAAAACTGAAATAAGTTGGCTTGTTGCCAAAAAATGTCAGTTTCATCAGGCTAAGGTGTCTCTAGGGCCAAAGTTGCAACTTCAATGAGAGATCAGTCCCCAGTTGAGTGCACTAAGCCTCCTGATAATATTCAGAAGCAATTTCAACTCTCTCCCTCATTCTTTTTTTCTCCTCCCTCCCTCTTTCTGTATCTCCCTCCATTCTCTCTCTTTCACTCTCCCCATCCTCTCTATTTCTGTCAATCTTTCCCTCTCTCTCTCTGTCTCTCTCTCTTTGTCTTTGTCTCTTTCTCTTTTTCTGTTTCTGTCTGTCTGTCTCTGACTCTCCCTTTCTCTCTCTCCCTCTCTCTCTCTCCCTCCCCCCCCCCCCCTCTCTCTCTCTCTCTCTCTCTCTCTCTCTCTCTCTCTCTCTTTCTGTCTCTCCCCTCCTCCCTCTCCCTTTTCTGTTTTTTCTCAGCCTCTCTCTATTTTTCTAAGTCTCTTTGTCTCTGTCTTTCTTCAGACACATGTATATTTCTAAACATATATTTTATGTTGTCTATACATAAACAGAAACATGGATTATATGTTGTTGTCATTCAATTGTTTTAGTTGCGCCCAACTCTTCATGATCTCATTTGGGATTGTCTTAGCAAAGATACTGGAATGATTTGCTATTTCCTTCTGCAACCCAATTTTCAGATGAGGAAACTGAGGCAAACAGGATTAAGTGACTTGCCCAGAGTCATACAACAAGGAAGTATTTGAAACTGGATTTTTTTTTCTTTTTTTGTTGTAGTTAATTTATTTATTTTTAATACATGCTGCTTTATCTATTATGTTGGGAGAGAAAAATCAGAGCAAAAGGGTAAAAAAACATGGGAGAGAGAAAAAAAAACAGAAGAAAGAAGTGAATATAGCATGTATTGATTTACATGTAGTCTCCTTTTTCTGGATGCAGATGGCATTTTTTGTCCAAAGTCTATTGGGATTGCTTTGAATCACTAAACCACCAAGAAGAACCAAATCTTTCATAGTTGACCATTGCACATTCTTGTACTATATATTCCTAGTTCTGTTTGTTTTGCTCAGCATCATTTTGTGTAATTCTTTCCAGGCCTTTCTATAATCAGCTTGTTCATCATTTTTATAGAACAATAATATTCCATGACCTTCATGTACCATACCTTGTTCACCCATTCCCCATTTGATGAGCATCTACTCATTTTCCAATTCTTTGCTACCACAAAAAGAGTGGCTACAAACTGTTTTGCATGTGTGGGTCTTATTCCCTTCTTTATGATTTCCTTGGAATACAGACCCAGTAATGGCATTATTGAGTCAAAGGATATGCACAAGTTGATAGCTCTTTGGGCATAATTCCAGATTGCTCTTCAGAATGGTTGGATCATTTCACAACTCTACCAATAATGCATTAGTGTCCCAGTTTTTACACATCCCCTCTAACATTTATCATTATCTTTTCCTGTCATCTTAGCCAATTTCAGAGTTGTTTCAATTAGCATTTATCTAATGAATTAGTGATTTGGAGCAGTTTTTCATATAACTATAAATGGCTTTAATTTCATTATTTGAAAATTGTCTTTATACCTTTTGACTATTTATCTCAAGCTGGATTTGAAGGTAGATATTTCTGACATCTAGCTCAGCACTCTGTCTACTGTGCCATCTGACTGCCCTATAGATGTGTATACATATACATATATATATATATCCAAGTTATCCCAAAAATCTTAGTGTAGCTTTTATGCTTTACTAATTTAAAATAATTCTAAGATTATTTGGGATACTCTTTACTTGTACATTTGTATACCACATATGTGCTGTGAATACTGATGTTTATAAATGTGCGTTTTTTAGCATCTATTCATTGAAATGCTAGGTAGTATATAAAGACCTAAATGGAATTGTCCTTGTCCTTGAGGACCTTATCTTCCATTAAGGAAAACAACATGTACATAATTTAGTATAACAGATATAAAGAAGCTCAATTTGTTATGTCAGTGGGGATTCTAATACCTGGGATAATCAGGAAAAAACCACATTGGCAGTTACCGCAGTGAATAGAGCAATGGCCAAGAGGTTAAGAAAACGTGGGTTTAAATCTCGAATCAGACATCTATTAGCTATTTGACTCTGACTCTGGCTCTGCCTCAGTTTCCTCATCTGTAAAATGAGGATAACAGCACC